>NC_064860.1:76205325-76492825 GCF_024139225.1 Suncus etruscus | reverse complement strand
TGTTAACTGTAATAAT
Source organism: Suncus etruscus (assembly GCF_024139225.1). Classification (NCBI taxonomy): domain Eukaryota; kingdom Metazoa; phylum Chordata; class Mammalia; order Eulipotyphla; family Soricidae; genus Suncus; species Suncus etruscus. The sequence goes on along the minus strand of NC_064860.1, from coordinate 76,492,809 downwards.
CAGAGAAAATAAAATGCATCATTGCAAGGTTGGTCTCTCTTAAGCAACTGGAACAATGTACTTGTCATTTTTTGTGATGAAAAAGACATGCAGAAGAAAAAATATATCATATTATATGGCAATGACAACAGGCTCTGAAAGTTGACCTAGAGAATTGAGTTTACAAAGGTGACAAGGGTCAAGGCAAGTTAGGAGAGGGACCTCATAGGCAGTCTGATACTATAGTGATGGTGCAATTTTGGGACATTCTATGCTGAAAACTCATTGTGTTACAAATCTTGATATCTGAATAAAGACAAAATAATGTAAAGAATTTTAAGGACTGAAGTGATAGCACAGTGGGTAGAGCATTTGCCTTGCATGCAGCCAACCTGGGTTTTATCTCTGGCATCCCATATGTTCCACCGAGCATGCCAAGAGTAATTTCTGAGTGTAAAGCTATGGGTGATCCCTGAGAACTGCTGGGTTAAAACAGCAACAACAATAAAAGAATTTTAAAAGTGCCATATCCAGCACCACCCCATATACTGCAGATAGCCCCAAAAGTTCTGCTTTTATAATCTCAGGTGTTACGAGAAGGATGTGATCACTAGTACCCCAGGGCCAGATGAGCACAATTGGTCTTATGACATTCAGTTAGTACAAAAATGATAAAAGCAACAAAAAACAGGTACATGAAGGAAGAGACATGCAAGTTCATCTTTTCTCATTTGTGGTTATTATAAAATTGGATTTATGTATTTAAAATTTTATAATATCACTATATATATTCTGAAAACTTACCTGTAACTAAAAATTATATAGTTGACCAGTAAATATTTTTACTAGTAAGTATAAAAAGATCTCATAAAATTAATACAACAATAAACAACCATGAATTCAACCACTAGGAAAAAGATGGGAGGCATCACTTTATCAACTATAAATTGTACTGCAAAGCAATATTCATTAAAAAAAAGCATGATATTAAAATAAAGACAGACCCTCAAATCAGTGGAATAGACTTGAGTATTCAGAGAATGTTCCCCAGACATACAACCAATTAATCTTTGATAAAAGGGCAAGAAATGCAAAATGGAGCAAGAAAAGCCTCTTCAACAAGTGATGTTGGGAACTCTGGTCAGCAGCATGCAAAAAAAGCAAATTCGACTTCCATCTAACACCATGCACAAAGGTCAACTCCAGATGGATTAATGACCTTAATATCAGACTGAGAACCACAAAATATATAGATAAACACATACATAAAATACCCCATGACATTGAGTCTAAAGGCATCTTCAAGGAGGAGGTAGCATTCTTCAAACAAGTGGAAGGGGAGATAAACAAACAGGACTATAAGCTGAGAAGCTTTTGCATGTAAAAGGAAATAGTGAGGAGGATTCCAAGATCACTCACAAAATTGAAGAAACTATTCACTCAATACCCATCAGATAAGGGGCTAATATCTAAGATATACAAGGTACTGACAGATTTTAACAGAAAAAAAAACATCTAATTTCATCAAAAATGAAGAGAAGTGAATTAATTCCTCAAAGAAGAAAGACAAATGACCAAAAGACATATGAAAAAAATGCTCCACATCATTAATGATCTGGCGCACATCACAAAGAACAAGAACAACCAGTGCTGGCAGGGATGTGGAGAGAAAGAAACGCTCATTCACTGAGGGTGGGAATGCCATCTAGTCCAGCCTCTAGGGAAAACAATATGGAGATCTCTCAAAAAACTGGAAATTGAGCCTCCATATGATCCAGCTATACCACTCCTAGAGATATATACCATAGGAACACAAAAACACAATACAAAAATGCGTTCTGCACACCTATATTCATTGCAATACTATTTACAATAGTCAAAACAACCCAGATGCCCAACAACAGATAAGTGGCTAAAGAAACGGTGCAACAGAGGCACGGCTGGGCTCAGAACACTCCGCATGCCAGGATTTCTGGGTGTGTTTGACTGATATGTTGGGGGCTCTGGGCAGGACAGCTAGCCATAGGCCCCCTGGGCTGACCACTTAGTCCAGGCGAACAAGATTCCCCCCACACCAGGTGGGTCTTCAGGGCCACGCCTGGTTAATCGGGCCCTGGGGGGAGGGGGTGAGAAATTCCTCCCTATGCATCCAAAAACTACAGAACCACGTGGGGGCTCATGCCCCTGCACGTACTTCATGTATTGAGAGTATGTTTTGCGTATCCAGAATGTTCATTTTTTATTCTGCCCTTTCACACACCCCTACAAAGCTCTTTTTTACTCCTTAACTCTCTAGCCCCCCAAATGTCAAAAACCTACATTTCTCTTTTTAACTTCAGTAGTGTACAATCCTAATCACAGACCAAAGCCTTGTATTGTGTGTAACAACCCCAAACTGTTTCAAGATACATAAAATGGACACATATTTCTTTCTTTTTTTTTTTTTTTGGTTTTTCGGCCACACCTGTTTTATGCTCAGGGGTTCCTCCTGGCTAGGTGCTCAGAGATTGCCCCTGGTTTGGGGGGACCATGTGGGACGCCAGGGGATCAAACCGTGGTCCTTCCTTGCCTTTGCAAGGCAAACACCTTACCTCTAGCGCCACCTCGCCAGCCCCGGACACGTATTTCTTTAGAATATTTTGTTTTTATTCTCTGATAGCTATAATTCTTACTAAATGTTGTCTTATACAGTGATAATTCTAACCACTTTTTATCTTCTCTTTTTGAGCTGTTTAACAAGGAATTTTGGTGAAAGAGTCCCCCAGTTTAATGCTTATGATTGAACTATATCATGGGAATCATTGGAATTGTTCTTATGGCCCCCATATGCACCAATAACACCACGTGGCATTGCTCCTTTTTTGCATAGGCACATTAAAATGGGAAAATGCTATACATACAAATAAGATCCTATGTAATAGAGATTGGAACACACAAATCTTGTAGTGCAAAGGGACCTTACACCCGGAACATTGACCTGGCACAGACCTCAGAAGAAAGGGCATTTTCCATTCACCCCTGAACCAGGGAAGCCATCCACGAAACATCCAGGCTGGTCTATAACATCACCTGGAAGCAATCCTCTACTACGGAAGACCCTACACTGCTCAGACATAGACCTGCTCAAAAGAGACTTCCCTTAACACTAAGAAGACTTAAGAACCACAACGACCTGCTTACAGGACAGGGCTCCCTGCATTGCCCTTTGATTGTGAGGTGAAACGAGAGGACGCTCCACATCCTAATTTTAATGTAGGATATGCAGATTCCAGGATCTTTAATACAAAAACATGATACCAACAACAAAGACTGTGTGAAAAATAAAAGTGTGTTAGCACTACAGACAATGTCTTGGATTGAACGATCTAGCTTGCCTGGAGCTTAGAGTTGGTCTTGTGCCAGGAAACTTCAGGGGTCAGGTCTCTTTGTATTTAGGCCAAAGTTATTTCTTTCCATGTCCCTCATATTTTGATGGGCCTATGCAAACAACAGTTGCCACTTTAACACCATTTTTACTGTGCTCTTTTGACTCTAATCCTTAAAAAGAACCCACTTAAAATTTGAGGTTAACTTAAGCTAATATGCATGTATATGGAAATGTAAAAAAATACTATGCCTGTAATGTTTAAGGAGTTATGTAAGTTTTATGGCTTTAGATTGCCTTGTATGCTGTTAAGAAATATTATAATTTGTTACAATCTGGGGACTTGAGGGACAAAGTAATTGTACATGGATTCTGTCTTATTTATCTTAATGTTCTTTGGTTCTTTGGCTGAAATTTTAAAGTTAAGATATCAGCAAGGGGACTTCTGAGAATTATGTTATGGGTGATTGTCCTTCCACTATAACTTTACTTTGTCCTCTTTCTTTGCATCCGTGTTCTCATAATTAAAATTAAAAAATTATAAAATTAAAAAAAAAAGAAACGGTGCTATATTTACACAATGGAATACTATGCAGCCATGAGAAAAATGAAGTCATGAATTTTTCCTACAAATATATTTACATGAAATATATTATGCTAAGTAAAATAAGTCAGAGGTAGAGAGATAGACACAGAATAATAGTCTCATTCATCTGTAGATTTTAAGAAAATAAAGACATTATTGAAATAATACACAGAGACAAATGAGATGAAGGCTGGAAGGATCAGCCCACAATATAAATTTTATGACAAAGAGTGGTGAGTCCAGTTAGAGAAATAATTACACTGACAACAATCTTGATAATGATAGTGAGTGAGAGAAATAAAATGCCTACATGCAAGGGGTGAGGGAGGATGGAGTTGGGGCCATTCGTGGTGGAAATGTTGCACTGGTGAAAGGGGGTGTTCTATTTTGTAACTGAACCCAACAACAAACATGTTTGTCATTATGGTGCTTAAATAAATATATTTAAAAATAAAAAATAAAATAAACACATTGAAATATTCTGATGTGTTTTTTTACTCTAAAATAGGTGAATATCCCCTCCCTTATTGCATTGAATGGCAAAGTTTTGAAGTAAATTTATACATAAAACTTAGTTTGCTTTCATATTTCTAGACATTTAGTTTAAATAGAAAAGATACTATCATTTCCCAATTAAAAGATGAGATAACTATGACTCTGAGAAGCTAAAAAATTAATGTAAGTCACAATGTGATTAAAATATACTGTATATTAAAATAGTACATATTCTCATCTGGTTTATTTAAGATTATATAATTTTTTTCTAAAATTAGTACAGTACAAGATAACCAAGGCCATGCAGCACTAGTCTTCTGTATGAAAGACAACTAAGGAAATCTCTAAGTATACTGATCTTAAACATTCTGCTATTTTTCAACTATTCTACTAGACTTCAGATTGAAATTCCATTTGAATAGAGTTAATGCATAAGACTATTTTTTTTCAAACAAAAATATAGTGTATCAAATATATTTGGTAGGAAGAAAACTAGAAGAGAACAAAACAATGCCCTGAAATAAAAATTTTAAAAAATTTTAAAATATGTTTTAAAAATCTTACATACAAAATGGTCCAATATAGGCAAGAAGGGCGGGGTCTAAGTAAGACTAATTGGCTTTTATTAATATGATGGTTGGCACCTAGACAAGAAATACTTCAAAATAGTGGAAAAGACAGTAGTCTGGAGGTTAAAAGTGAAAAGACAAAATGTTGGAGTAGCAGGAGCTTATCATAAATTGAAGCAGAAAAATTAAATCAGGATATTTCTAATTTTAAGTTTTATATTTTACTTATTAAAGTAATGATTTACATAACTGTTTTAGAGGCATAATTTTATATCTCTTCAAAATATGTTATCACCACTGATTCATCTACCAAATTACCAGTATACCTCCAACATAGTTGATTAAACCCCTCTCACACTCTTTGCATCCCCTTCAATCCTTTTCCTCTAATAACTACAGTCCTGGTGTCTGACCCCAGAGAATTGTTTTCTTTTCTTTTTGACTTTTCCTTCCTTTCCATATAAAGATCAAGATCTCTATTAAAGGGTTGCAGTGATATTCGAACAGGTAAGACACTTGCCTTATATGAGGTAGACCAAATTTGATATCTGGTTTCCTATATGGTCCCCTTTATCTGCTATGGTAATATCTGAGCTCAGAAAATACAGTAATCCCTGAGTACAGCTGGGTGTGTCAAAAATTATATAAAAAATATCTCTATAGGTGGTGGAATCAGGTTATTGTGCAAATGGTTTGTGGAAACAGTCTAAAAATAAGAGAAGAAAACGTAATGGAGGAAGATTAGTATGAAAAATGAAATCAGGTGCCCAATTGGAATAAACAACATTTAAAGGGTATGTGTAGTTCTTTAGTGTAATAGGTGAGGGAATTATGCTGCGCAGAAACAAAGTCTGGTAGAAAACTAGGTGGGGTGAAATCTGTAAAAGCTTTCTTAATGTTCAGTAAAATAGAACGCAGGTGAAATGCAGAACATAGGTTAAAAAATTCAAACTTATAAGAGAGAAATAAGTTATAAAAACAATTATACAAATTACTGAAGAGTGAATAAATTTCACAGACAACCAAAATGTCAGGATAAATGAAGTAATGTATCTCATATGTTTGTTCAGAACTACATGAATATGTAAATATTCCAGTGGTAACTTACCCCAGCACCCAAGTTTTTCTTTATGATCAACAAGTGATAGCTATTATTACTTTATATTTTAAAAATACATTTTCCCTTAATTATGTATTAGACAACAACTAATAATCTACCTGAACTTAAAGCATAATGCATTACTTTTTGTTATATATTCAATTATTAGTCATTTCATAATCTTATATATTTTAAAACTGCTCTACAGTTATGATCATTATGTATGCCACAACATATCTCTGACTTATGTAGAATTAAATAGAATTAATTAAGACAAAAATGTAATGGCTTTATTCAGTCTGTATTGGGTTGATGAGAGTTACTGATCCTAGATTCATCAGTTTACAGCAGCAATTTTTAAGTATACTCTGTGGATCATTAATCCCAACAGATGTTTCCTGAGACAAGAGGTCTTGGTCAAATAAGTGTCGGAAAGTATATTTCACTGTTAGATTGTCAGCATATATTAGCATCTTTGAGAGATCTAGTATGCAAGCAATCTGCTTCATTTATTTACACAGAGTTTCTGAAATGTATTTTACCACAATTTTTTTTCAATGTAGACTTTATATGGCTCTGTGTAACAGGCATTAATAGGATCATTTTTATATTCATTAATTCCTCTTCCTTTGTGAAATAATTACAGTTTTAGATGAACATATTGCTGCTTATCCAACAGTTTTATTTCTCAATTTTCTTGGCTAGTCATGTGTTGGATGCCCTCTGTGACGCTGTTCCTAAAATTCCTGGCAGACTGAACCCCTGTAGAGCTATTTGTTCCAAGAAGCCCTATGGAGTTATTGTTCCAGGGATTCTCCTTGAGGATGAAAACTTAGAGACAACATTGAACACAAATGAGGAGAGGCACACAAAAAAGAAACAATGTCTTCCACACTCTAGAGATTAGTATTCCTATTTGGGCTTGACCTTGGGCAATATAACTCCTCCCTCAGAGTCCTGATTGTAATACCTATCAATACTCCTTGTTTCAAGACACTCCTAAACCTCATTGTTCTTACTGAGCTTCTCCTTAGCACTTCACCTACCCCCAGGGATATTTTGTGTTATCCTTAATTCTCCCAGTCCTTCTTTTGGTCCTATATAAGCACTGTAGTAAGGCAATAAACTGTCTCTGGTTTTCAGCCTGGAACCCTTTTTTTTCTAGTCATGAACTGGAGAGAGCAACCTCAGTTTCTAAATGCACCAAAAGGAGGAAGTTAACCCTTCCCAGCTGACAGGGTTACACCCTCATATGCCTAAATTCTGATAAGTTATATTAAATATATATGTCATATATATGACAATTTAGAAGTAGCTTTAGAAGATAAAAATATTCTTTTTGTATACTATCTACCTCCAATTATTCTTTTTTGCTGTTCACAATGCAAAGTGGACACTACAGCAACATTATTTGAATGAGTACAAAACTGACTACAATAAAAATGAATAAAAATACCAACCTAGAGCCTCAGTAATCATGGAGTCACTGTTTTTTTTTTTTTCAAGGAATCTTTCCTCGGAGGTCTCTAGGACTCCATGATTCTTATGATTTTTTTTCCTATTGAGTTTATCCCAGAGTTCTATTGTCATGTGTTTCTTTGAGAACTTTTTACATCTTTTAATAATTTAATTTAAGACTCTTTTACAGCCTCTTCTTTTTTATGGAAGTGTTAAGCGGCTCATCTTCCAGCTCACTAATTGTGTGCTCAGCAGCTATTACTCTTCTAATGAGGCTTTTCAGTGAGTTTTTTTATTTCACCTACCATGTTTTTCAGTCCTGATATTTTTGTTTGAAGTTTTCTCATTTTTATTCTCATATACTTTTAAATTTTGTTTTGTTTTGTTTTTGGGCCACACCCGGTGATGCTCAGGGTTACTCCTGGCTATGCACTCAGAAATCACTCCCGGCTTGGGGGACCATATGGGACACTGAGGAATTGAACCTAGGTCCATCCTAGGCTAGCACGGGCACTCTACCCACAACCCTGAGCCACTCCTGCTGGACTCAAACCTCAGTTTAATTTAAAATGGTGACTTTTTAGTCCAAACTTCAGCCACAGGCCTGAGCTAGCTAATCTCACAACTCAGTTGAATGAAAAGTGGCCTAAGTTCATTTTTATAAAGGGGCAAGAAATGCAAAGGAAAGAAATACAAGAAAAGCCTCTTCAAGAAGTGGTGTTGGGAAAATTTGTGAGCTACATGCAGAAAAAGTAAACTCGGACCTCTATTTAACTCTATGCACAAAATCAAATCAAAATGTTATGAATAAGGACATTGATATCAGACCTAAAACCATAATGTACAGAGGGGGAAATATAGGCAGAACACTCCATGCTATTTAAGCTAAAGGTATCTTCAAGAAAGTCACCACCCACCAAACAAGTGGAAGCAACAAATGGGACAACAAAAAAATGCAAAACTTCTATACCTCAAAGGGATTGGTTAGTAGGATACAAAAATATGAAATGGAAGAAACTATTTGTCCAATACCCATCTGATAAATAATTAATATATAATGTTTACAAGGCACTGGTAGAACTGAGCAAAAATAAAAATCATCTTATCCCACCCAAAAATGGGGGGGAAATGGGCAATCATTTCCTCAAAAAAGTTACACATAAGGCCAAAAGACACATAAAAAATGCTAATTCCATCATCAGTAAATTGCAAATAAAAACAATAATGAGATACTATCTCACACCAGAGAGACTGGCGCATATCACAAAGAACAAACAAAACCAGTGTTGGCATGGATATGGGGAGAATGGGACTTTTATTCATTGCTTGTATAAATTTTACTGGTCCAGCTTTTTTTGGAAAGTAATATGGATATTCCTCACAAAGTAGCAATTGAGCTCCCATATGATCCAGCAATAACATTTTTAGAGATATACCCTAGAAACAGAAAAACAATACAGGAAAGCCCTCTGCATTCCTGTGTTCATTGCAGCACAATTTACAATAGTCAGAATCTAGAAACAACACAAGTGCCTGAGAATAATGAGTGGTTAAAGAAACTGGTACATCTTACACAATGGAATGCTAGATAGTTGTTAGAAAAAAATGAAGTCATGATATTTGCTTACACGTATAAGATATGGAGCATTATTCTGAGTAAAATTGGTCAGAGGTAAAAGAATAGATATAGAATAATCTCACTCATCTGCGGGATATAAAGAAAAAAGATAGTATGATAATAATATCCAGACAATGAGATGAGGGTCAAGAGAAATAGTACATAATTGAAAGCTTGCCACAAATAGTGGGGCAGTGCAGTTAGAGTGGAAAGGGGGCCACTATGACAATGACAGTTAGAACTGATCATTCTGTACAAGAATTGGGTGCTGATAAGAGATAAAGTAATATGCTCAATACCTTTTCACTAAGTGTAGTGAGAACCACAGTCTCTAAAAGGTAAAAAAAGAAAAGAAGAGAGAGAGAGAGTGAGAGAGAGAGAGAGAGAGAGAGAGAGAGAGAGAGAGAGAGAGAGAGAATGCCTACCCCCTGCCCCAGAGGTAAGCAGTATAGAGGGTGAGAGGGAAATTGGGTACATTGATGGTGGCAAATGTACACTGATGAAGGGTGGTGTGTGTACATTGTAAAATTGAAATTTAATTATGAACTACTATAAAATCATAGTTTATAAGTAAAAGGAGAAAAAATAAAGATATAAAAAAGGGAAAAATATGAGAATGTACCTGGGTCACCACCACAAAAAAAAACATTGTATATATAATACAATAAAATCAAATACAAAAATTTTATGAACTCTTGTTGAAAAATGTCACTGAAAAAATGCAGCCACCTTTCTCAGCTGTGACCCAAGTAATAGCAGTCCATTTAAACTAATAAGTGCAACACCTGATAGGGAAGAGAGCAAATCAATATCTACTGAATGAAGAATTTTTCTCAGGTATGAGTGAGGGGGAGAATAAAAAATTAAGTGTCTCAGCCTTAAAACTCTACTCGTAATTTTGTCTATTGGCAAGAATTAAACCAGGGATGAAGGTTTATTCCTCAAATTTACAGCAAGCACATATGGGGATTTCCTTGCAAGTTGGCAAAGAGCCACAAGTTTTGATAGTTTATGAGAAGATAAGCAACCTGAGCAAGATTTCCACCATTATATGTAAAGACAGAATGTATGAGGAGTGAATAAAATTTTCTTAATTTTGTTAAAATAAAAACAACTCTATCTCATTCTGCATTTTACTAATCAAAAGCAAAAGAATAAACAGCTGGACTGAGACAGAGCTTCCAGTAAACATGCACTAGACCTTCCATTTATTATTGTGTCCATAGTCAGTCCTTAACTGAATAAAGTGAAGTCTGGGAGTGGTTACTTAGGGTATAATCATAAAATCCTTCTCAGGTATAAGAAAATGCAAATATTCTAATTAGTAACAGATAAGTTTGGTGCTACAGATATTATTGCATACTTCTTAGTATGGGACAATTTTCTACCAGACATATAGAGCACAGACAACACAATCACCATCAGCAAAGCAAATTTTGCAACATAGCACTAATTTACTAATATTTTTTGGATATACTGAGGAAGTGATCCAGCAGTGATCCAGAATGAGACACATTCAAAGAGTCTTTTGGGTAAGAATAACAAGTATGAAGCCCAGTCTGACATCCATGCTTGTATAAAATAAACCTTGACAGTAAGCCTTGATACCACACCAGACACAATTAGAAAAACAAACAGAAGAGTTTACTAGCACTAATAAAAAAGCCTAGAAAAGATCCCTGATAAAGATTTCTGAGTAATAACTATAAGTATGTTTACTGTATTGGAGAAAGATGTAAAAAAAAGCTACAAGAAAATATAACGTATGACAAAATTTTACTGATAAATCACTGATCTGAAGAACTTAATAACTAAAAACACACATACATAGGCATAACACACAAAGACACACTCACACACACAGAGGACTCAAAGCAGAACAATAGATACCAAAGAATAAAAGGTTTATTTGGCTTAGAAGTTATTGCCAAGAGTCCAGATGATAGAACAGTGGGAGTTAGGCACTTGTGTTGAATATAGCTGACCTACATTATTTTTTAATCAGGGTTTGATCTTTGTCATTGCATATGGGCCTTCAGGTCAATGAGGAGTGATCACTGAGAACAGAATCTAAAGTAAACCCCAAATACCAACTGTGGTCCTAAAAAAAATTTTTTTTTTGTTTTTTTGGGCCACACCCATTTGATGCTCAGAAGTTACTCCTGGCTAAGGGCTCAGAAATTGCCCTGGCTTGGGTGGACCATATGAGACGCCGGGGGATCAAACCGCGGTCCTTCCTTGGCTAGTGCTTGCAAGGCAGTCACCTTACCTCTAGCGCCACCTCGCCAGCCCCAGGTCCTAAAAATTTTGATAGGTAAAAAAAAAAAAATTTAGTAAAAAATATTTCCCAATTTGCATATTAGAATCTCAGAACCAAGTCTAAGATGCTCAAAAAATTCTTCCCTCCCCAAAATAATTCCAAATAGAAGAATATTAAGATGCATTATAATTAAAATGTCAAAGGCCAAAGATAAACTTAGAATCCAGAAATGAGTAGTGGTAAAGCAAAAGAACACATATAAGTGTATCTCCCAAAAACAGATTAAGATAGATCTATCAAACAGAAACCTATTGCCAGAAGAAAATGGTATGATGTAGCCATCATATTGAATGAAATAAAGTATTCAAACAGGAATGCTCTATCCAACTATGTAATCACTCAAATTGACAGGTGTAACATATAGCATAAGACAGTGTAACAACAGCTTAGAAGTTCATGACTTTTAAACTAGCTCTGCCAGCAGCACAGAATTGTCTTATATAAAAAAAAATTCTAATTGGACATAGCACAATAATAAAATATACAAAATATGGTAATAAAAAAAATTAGTAATGAAGTATATTATATTTAATTTATAATGAACATGAAACTCACCTGTTCTGAACTTAATAGACTCAGAATCCTAGAGCTAATTTTAATCTAAAAATTAAAAATATATATACTTAGAAACACAAGAAAAAAGATATCAAGGGAATCCAGATAGAAAAGGAAGAAGTCAAGCTCTCGCTGTTTGCAGATGACATGATACTCTACCTAGAAAATCCTAAATACTCTACGAAAAAGCTTCTGGAAACAATAGACTCATGTTGCAAGATGGCAGGCTACAAAATTAACACATAAAAATTAATGGCCTTTCTATACACCAATAGTAATAAGGAAGAAATGGACATTAAGAAAACAACCCCATTCACAATAGTGCCACACAAACTCAAATATCTTGGAGGCAACTTGACTAAAAATGTGAAGGACCTATACAAAGAAAACTATAAAACTCTGCTCCAAGAAATAAGAGACAACACACGGAAATGGAAGCACATACACTGCTCATGGATTGGCAGGATTAATATCATTAAAATGGCAATACTCCCCAAAGCATTGTACAGATTTAATGCGGTCCCTCTAAAGATACCCATGACATTCTTCAAAGAAATGGATCAGGCACTTTTGAAATTCATTTGAGACAATAAACACCCTAGAATAGCTAAAGCAATCATTGGGAAAAAGAATATGAGAGGAATTACTTTCCTAAACTTTAAACTGGACTACAAAGCAATAGTTATCAAAACAGCATGGTATTGGAATAAAGACAGGCCCTCAGATCATTGGAATAGGCTTGAATACTCAGAGAATGTTCCCCAAACATACAATCACCTAATTTTTGATAAAGGAGCAAGAAATCCTAAATGGAGCAAAGAAATCCTCTTCAACAAGTGGTGTTGGCACAACTAGTCACTTGGAAAAATTGAACTTAGACCCCCTGGTAACATCATGTATGAAGGTAAAATCCAAATGGATTAAAGACCTCGATATCAGACCCAAAACCATAAGATATATAGAACAACACGTAGGTAAAACACTCCAGGATGTTGAGACTAAAGGCATCTTCAAAGAGAAAATTGCACTCTCCAAGCAAGTGAAAGCAGAGATAAACAGATGGGACTATATTAAACTGAGAAGCTTCTGCAAATCAAAAGAAATAGTGCCCAGGATACAAGAGCCATCCACTGAGTGGGAGAAAATATTCACCCAATACCCATCAGACAAGGGGCTAATCTCCAAAATATACAAGGCACTAACAGAACTTTACAAGAAAAAAACATCTAATCCCATCAAAAAATGGGGAGAAGAAATGGACAGACACTTTGACAAAGAAGAAATACAAATGGCCAAAAGACATGAAAAAAATGCTCCACATCACTAATCATCAGGGAGGTGCAAATCAAAACAACTATGAGGTACCACCTCACACCCCAGAGATTGGCACACATCAAAAAGAATGAGAACAAGCAGTGTTAGTGGGGATGTGGAGAGAAAGGAACTCTTATCCACTCCTGGTGGGAATGCTGTCTAGTTCAACCTTTATGGAAAGCACTATGGAGATTCCTCCAAAAACTGAAAATCAAGCTCCCATATGACTCAGCTATACCACTCCTAGAAATATACCCTAGGAACACAAAAATACAATACAATATCCCTTCCTTACACCTATATTCAATGCAGCACTATTTACCATAGCAAGTCTCTGGAAACAGCCAAGATACCCTTCAATAGATGAATGGCTAAAGAAACTGTGGTACATATACACAATGGAATATTATGCAGCTGTCAGGAGAGATGAAGTCATGAAATTTTCCTATACATGATGTACATGGAATCTATTATGCTGAGTAAAATAAGTCAGAAAGAGAGAGAAAGATGCAGAATGGTCTCACTCATCTATGGGTTTTCTGAAAAATAAAAGACATTCTTGCAATAATAACTTTCAGACACAAAAAAGAAAAGAGCTGGAAGTTACAGCTCACCTCGTGAAGCTCACCACAAAGAGTGATGAGTTTAGTTAGAGAAATAACTATGTTTCGAACTATCCTAATAATGAGAATGTACTACGGAAATAGAAAGCCTGTTTAGAGTACAGGCAGGGGTGGGGGAGGGGAGGAGGAATATTTGGGTCATTGGTGATGGGAATGTTGCACTGGTGATGGGTTCTTTACATGACTGAAACCCAAACACAATCATGTATGTAATAAAGTTTTTTAAATAAAAAGTTTAAAAAAAAGAAGAGACCAATGAAACTGACCACTACATACAGGGTAATATAAAAGGAAGATAAAAAAAAAAAACTTCATAAGCAACAAAATCCATTAAGAAAAAACAGTGATAATTCCATGTATTTCAATAAGGTTACTTAAAACCTGAACATGTCAATCAAAAGACATAAAATAGCGAAATAAATTCTAAAATTAAACCTAATCTTATGCTGTTACCAAGTAGGTAGCCACTAATACCACTACTAGATAATCTCTCACAGACATAAACTGTGAGACCTCCATTGCACTGAGGAAGACTGACAGTGGCATAGAAAAGAAACACCTGAGACTACAAAATTAGCCATAGTATAACAGCACAAATCTCCACCATGCCTTATGGGGGAAGAATACAAACCTGCAGATAGTATAACCCCCTATAATCCTCTGAAGCGAATTTCACACTGGAACTGCTTAGGATGTTCTACATGTTCAAAGAAATAATGTTATTCAATGCCACTAAAACAAAGGAAGATATGAATGCAGAAATGAGAAAAATACAAACAGAAATGTCAGAACTATAAAATTTTGGTAGGTAAAATGAAAAATTCATTGGAAGACCTCACAGAGTAACAGCTGCAGAGGAACAAATGAGTGAGCTCAAAGATGAAGTGTAGGAAACCTACAGAAAGCAACAGCAGAAGGGGGGAGGGCTCAAAATAAATGAACAGATGACAAATGAACTTCAAGATAAATTCAATAAAAACAACATAAGAATCATTGGATTACCAGGAATCCTGAAAAAAAAAAAAACCTATGGAGAAGCAATGTCAACAGTATTATTGTTGATAAGTTCTCAGAAATGGAAAATGTATGCCCCACTCATACTATTCGCTCTTTTCTCACACACACACATCCCAACATGGACTGGAGAATGCTACTGATTTCAGCTTCACATGGATCAGCAGCTCGAGGACACTACCTGAACCTGTACTGCTGCAAACCATTTCTGAGTCTCAAGAAGACTATGGTGTGGGATGAAAATATTCCCTGGATCTTATGCCCCACCAAGACTGTCTCAAAAGACTTAATGGTATATCTATATTGTCTATTTTTGTTTGATTCCTAAATAGCTATATACCTCTTAGTATTTTTATTCCCAGATGCAAAGGTAGCATCTTCCATCCTTCCATTTCTTCTTTTTTTAAATTTCTACTTATTTATTTATTTTCTTTGCTTGTTCTGGTCCTGCTTAATACAAAACTCTAAAAGAAATGTCTTGCCTGGGATAAAATAACTCAGACCTTTACCCACTAAATCACCAACAACATAATATGGCATCATTCCTTTTTGCATAAGCACACTAAAATGGGGAAATTTTATATATAGAAAAAAGCACTTGACTACTAGGGAAAAGAACTCATAAATTTTGTAATATAGGGTACCTCAGATCCTGAACACTTGTCATGGAGACTTGATTTCGAGCACACGTGATCAACTGTCCAACTCTGAACCCCAGATCCCAATTTTAGAACTGACTCAGTTCCCTGCACTGGTGCCAGGAATCAAACTTCCTAATACGACTCTGGCACCAAGTTGCTCTAGGCTAGTTTCATACAACATCCTAATGACAAGGAAACAGCAACAACTTGATCTAAGGGCAGGTTCCTCAAACTCATCACCTAAGGATGCGATGAAATTGGAAGACACTGTCTTTTGACCTGTGCTAAAACCAAGATCTCTAATTACAGAAGACTGACTGACCTTGACAACCACAACTGAGCAGAATATTTCCTGGCACCATACAAAGACTTAGAGTAGAGACACTCAACAATGGACATGTCTGTAGCCTGTAGTTGATCCCATGACAGTATGCTTCCAGGGTGGAGAAACCTTGTATTTCTTAGGCCAAAGGAATTTTCTAATTAATCTCCTCAATTACTATGCCCATGTAAAAAAAAAAAAAAAAAAAAATAACACCTAAAAACAAAACAAAACAAAAAACTACCACACCAGTTCACCCTCCTTTTTTTAAAATTTGGTTTGGTTTTATTTTGTCTTTTCTTTATCTTTCTTATTTAAAATTTAACTTCATAGCTCCTACACAGGCGCTCATTCTGCTTTTTTTAATTTTTCAATAGAACCATAGAACATGATTCAGCTTTTTTTGCTTCATAAATTGAAATAAAAAAAGTGGATGGTACCAGGGGAAAGCAGTCTCATGAACACTGAGTGGAAATAAAAAATTATCAGCCCTAAATACCCAACCCAAAGTCAATGACAATAGAATCAAGAGACCCAAACTAAAACAAGCTATACACAAAGGGATTTGTTACACTAGTAGTCCCAGGGGGCTAAAGGTGGAGACAGGGGAAGCATGCTAGGAACAGAGTAGAGGGAGACCAACACTGGTGGTAGGAATTGCCTAATTCACTGTCACTATGTACCTTAAATACAACTGTGAAAGACATGTAATTCACATTGGTCTCAATAAAAATTATAAAAACAAATTCCATTCACTATTGTGCCTTGGAATTAACTTAAACTAAATAGGTGAAAGACCTACACAAAGAAATCTACAAAATACTGCAAGTAATAAAGGAGTACACACAGAAATGTAGACATATACCCTGCTCATGAATGGAGAGGATTAACATCATTAAATTGGCAAAACTCCTCAAAGCATTGTACAGATTCAATGCACCTCCTATCAGAATTCCCATGAGATTTTTTTAAAGACATAGATTAAACATTTCTGAAAATCATATGGAGCAATAAAGCTCCATAAAAACAAAAGCAAAGAGAGGAGAGAGAGAGAGAGAGAGAGAGAGAGAGAGAGAGAGAGAGAGGAAAGAGAGAGACCTTCCCAAACTTCAAACTGTACTACAAAGTGGTAGTAATTAAAATGGCATGATGGTGAAATAAAAATAGACTCTCAGATCAGTGGATTAGAAATTCTGTATTCTGAGATAGATTCCCAGGTATATGAAAAGTTAATTTGTGATAAGGAAGCACAAATATGAAACAGACCAAGGAAATCCTTTTCAACAAGTGATGCTGAGAAACATGGTTAACTGCTTAAAGGAAACTGAACTCAGACAGAACTCTTCCTGACTTTATGCAAAAAGATCAAATCAAAGATCTAGATAACAGTCCTGAAACCATAGATACAGAGAGGTAGAACTCTCTATGACATTGCAGTTAAAAAATACCTTCAAAAAAGCATCACTGACCAAGCAATTGAAATCAGAAATAAACAAATGAAACTTCATTAAATTAAGAAGTTTCTGCTCTCCAAAGGAGTTGACCAGGATAGAAAAATCATCACAGAATGGGAAAAATAATTCACCCAACAGCTGTCTGATTAGGGGTTAATAGACTTAGCTGTAGCACAGAGGGTAGAACATTTGCTTTGCATACAGCTGACTCAGGTTTGATCTTGGTATTTCATATAGTCCCTGGAACCTGCCAATGACTCCTGAGTGCAAAGGCAAGGCACTGCATGTGGCCCCCAAACCAAAATTTATATGTATATATATATATATATATATATATGCATATATGTATATGTACTAATTGTATATATAAGATACAAGGCACTGGTAGACTAACTAGAAAAAAAAAATGTACAGTCCCTGAAAAAATTGAGAGAAGACATGAACAGAAATTCCTCAAAGAAGAAATACAGATGGCAAAAGGCACATGAAAAAATGTTCCACATCACTGATCATTAGGGAAATGAAAATCAAAACAACAATGAGATATTACCTCACACCACAGAGACTGGCATACATCAAGAAGAAAACTAGTGCTGGCATGATTTCAGGGAGAAAAGTGTTGAATATAAAGACATCCAATAAGTAAACAAGTTTAGTTAGAGAGTTGATAGTCCTAGGGGAGATTCAGATTAAGATCTGAGGGCTCCTAATGTAAATTACTACTGAAACTCCAGCACCCACAGGAGTCTTTTATCTGTCACCCCTCCCAGAGAAAGACAGTTTCAGAGATTTTACCTTTGTTTTCTCTTTCCTCACACATCTCCTTCCAAACAATAAAACCACCCTTACACTTAATTAGCAGTAAATAGGAATTTGTTTATAACCATCCCTTCTTCCTATGATTATTCATGAAAATAAATGGAGGCATTGAGCCCCCTGACCTATGATTGGCTCTCTTATCTGCCTTCTTTTTTTAATCCACCCTGTGCCACTGCTTCAGGCCTATACACTGGAAGCTAAACTCCAAGAAAAGGGACTCTCATTCACTTCTGATAAGAACTTAGACTGATTTAGCCTTTTTGGAAAACAATATGGACTTTCCTCAAAAACTAGAAAGTTTCTATTTGATCAGCAATATCTCTCTTGTGAATATATTATATAGACCAATAACAAATGCAGAAAAGGCATCTTCACTCTGATGTTAATTTTATAAATATTCAATATAGCCAGAATCTAAAAACAATTCAAGTGCCCAAGAATAGATAAATGGACAAAGAAACGGTGGTACATTTACACAATGGAATATTATGCAGCTAGTAGGAAAAATAAAGTCATGAAATTTTCTTATACATGGATAAATATGAAGAGTATCATAGTGAGTGAAATGAATTAGGGAGAGACAAAGAATGATCATATTCATCTGTGGGATATTTAAAAAAACAACAGTATAAAGAATAATGCCCAAAGACCATAGAAATGTTGGGTTGGAGGTGCAGTAAAGATAGTGAAAAGACCACTACGATAATATTTCAAAGTGATCACTTTGGACAAAAATTGGGAATTGAAAGGAAAAAATGTAATATATATGATGCCTACCCCATAATAGTACTGCAAACCAAGATGGCTAAGAGGAAAATGTGAAGAAAAAAGTGTATATTGGAGCCATAGCGCAACAGTAGGGCATTTG
This sequence comes from Suncus etruscus, assembly GCF_024139225.1. Lineage (NCBI taxonomy): Eukaryota > Metazoa > Chordata > Mammalia > Eulipotyphla > Soricidae > Suncus > Suncus etruscus. Next base: position 76,473,711 of record NC_064860.1, on the reverse strand, counting down.
CCTTGTAGCTACCCAAGACTAACCTGAATTCAATCCCCAGCATCCCATATGATCCCCCAAGCCAGGAGCAATTTCAGAACACATAGCCAGGAATAACTTCTGAGCATCATCGGGTGTGCCCCCCCCCCCCAAAAAAAAAGGTGTGTGTGTGTATGTGAAAGAGAGAGAGAGAGAGGGAGATGAGACAAAGAGAGAGAGAGACAGAGACAGAGACAGAGAAAAGTGTCTGCCATAAAAAGCAAGCTGTAGGTGGGGGTGACAGTGGGGTGTAGTGGTGGGAGGGTAACTGGTAAATTGTTGAAAGGAAATGAACACCTGTGAAGGGTGATAGGTGTTGTAACATTGTATAGTCAAAATTCAACTATTATCAACTTTTTAACTCTGTATCTCATAGTGATTTGATTTTTTAAAATTAGCAATAAGCATTTTATAATGATTAAGGGGACTATAAATCAAAAAGATTTAACAATTAATTTACATATATCAAATATGTAGAGTAATAACTAACAAGCCTGAAGAAAGGTATTGACAACCCCAATAGTAGTAGGAGATATTAAAATATCTATGCCAACCAGACTAAAAAGTAATAAGGAAATAAAATCCTTAAAGGAAAAAAAACAAACCAGAAGATTAGGCCTTAATAGACATGAATGGACTCTATGTCCCAAAACCTAAGTACACATAAAGCAAAACATATGCCTATGAAATCAAAAAATATAAATATCGAGCATCATTTCAGACAAAAATATGAAGGTAGAAATAAAGCATAAAATGAAAGCAGTGGAAACTCAAGCTTTTGGAAACCAAACAAGATACTATTAAACAACTATGGGGCATAATGAATAATCAAAGAATAAATACAAATATTTCTAGATATAAGTGATAATGAAGACCAAAATTAATAGAATTATGGTATACAGATAAAAGTTTCTAAGAATAAATTTTATAAACTCATACATTACTTCATAAAGAAATAAATAATTTACCACATATATGATGAACTAGAAAAATAGTAACTGAAGTCTAATGTCCTCTTTTATTTATTTCAATAATGCCTTAAAGTTTTCTCTTTATTTGTTTAAGTAAATTCCTAGGTATTTGATGTTTTTGATATTATATTTTTATTTTTTTATTTTATTAATTTTTATTTTGACCAAAGTGGATTACAAATTATTCACAGTAGTATTTCAGGTAGATAGTGACATTGAATCAGGGGCATTCCCACCACCAATGTTGTCCTCCTTCCAACCCTGTTCCCAGCATGCATCCCATATCGCCCTTTCTTTGCCCCCTGGACTGCTAGTATAAGTGGTCCCTTCTATGTCTCGCCTGTTGTAGACTGGGTATCTATTCTGTTGTATTTGGCTTTGGATTTGGTGTTCAAGTCTGATCATTATTTCTACTCAATGTGCATATGACTGTTTGTTCTTGGTGTCCCCATTATTTCCCCCTCAAATTATGAGGCAGAACAAGATGGATCCAGTTATGTGGTACTTGTTTGAAGGTAAAAAAAGAAAGAAAAAGAAAAGAAAAGAAAAGAAAAAAAGGGGGACAAGCAAACAAGCAAAAAACGGGAGGAGTTGATATTATTTTTAAGTGAAGTATTTTAGATTTCGATTTTATTATTAGTATACAAAAATGCCACAAATTTTTGTGTGATCATTTTGAAGACTGCTACTGTGCAAAATTGTTTAATTTTTCTACTTTTGTTTGTTTATTAGTTAGTTATTTATGGAGCCCTTAGAATTTTATATGTAATTATATCAGTTTCGTTGAAAGTCTATTCTACAATATGATATTTAAACTAATATAAATCTACTTTTTTTTTACTTCCTTAGAAGAAAAAAAATCTAGGTTCTCATTTCCAATAGTTTATGTAAGTATGAGTATATGTAAGTCCTTACTATATAAAAATTTTTCTTTAGGATTAAATTAAATCCTTATTCTAGTTCTAGTCATATATTCTCATATGTAGTACATTTGGACAATCAGCCAAAAGCTCGTACAAGCATATGTGATAAAAATATTCATGGAAGGTACAATATCTTCCAAGAATGAGACCCTGGATTAAATCCAGTCTACTTAACCTGGCTCAAAGAAAAACTAAATACAAATTACTTCATCTTCATTCTTTGTGTTTTTATAGACATTTTCTGAGGCAATATAAATAATTTAATTCTGTAAGATAGCAAACTCACTGAAGAGGATTTTCAGGAACATAATAAAAGTGATTCCTTTCTATTTCTTTTAAATTATTTTTGTTTTTTGTTTTGGTATTTTGGGTCACACCCAGCAGTGTTCAGGGGTTACTCCTGACACTGTGCTCAGAAATTACCCCTGGCAAGCAGGAGGACTATATGGGATGCTGGGATTCAAACCACCATCCTTCTGCATGCAAGGCAAATGCCCTACCTCCATGCTATCTCTCCAGCCCCAGCAATTTCTTTCTAAAGTTGTTGATATTTAGACACCTTTATTTGTAAATATAATTTTTATTTTAATCATAGTGGCTTACATATCATTGACAATAATATTTTAGGTACATATTAACATAAAATCAGTGGAATTCTCATCACTGAATTATCCTCCCTCCACCTCTGTTCCTGTCCTACCTCCCATATACTCCTCCCTCACCCCCGGGGCTGCCAGAATAAGAGGTCCCCTCTGTGCCCATCTTACTACATAGTGTTCCTACACTTGTTTGGTCTTTATACCTGCTTTATTTCCCTCTCTGATTGGGAGGGGGGACTAGATAGTTCAAGTTACTGATTTTGTTTGAAGAAGAGAAAGTAATAAACTGGGGGAAAAAATCAAATATGCCAAAAATGGGCAGAGTCCTTCTGGAGGCTCTCATCCTAGGTTTGAGAGACGAAGGGGAAAAAGAAGGTGAAACACCACAACAGTAGACAAAGAGTTGTCAAATTAAAATATCATGTGAGCACTCCAACAATAAAGATAAGCACCACATAAAAGCCATGGTCTTGAGATTAAAAAAAAAAAAACATGGCAGAACACATAAAAGAAGAAAAGCAAAGAAGAAAAAATAATAATAAATATGAATGGAGACAAAAACTTCAATATCTACACCAAAACAAAGAAATCGAGAAAAGACTAGATAAATAAATTAAAAAAATGTTTTATATGCTTTTTTGCCTTTTTTCACCCTTTTTTCTTCCTCCCTGCACAGTAAATATTGGGGTCATTCGAAAAGGAATTTCCCTTGGCCCTAAGAGATACAGGGTTTCACCACCCTTGAAGCATTTTGTCATGGGATTAACTATGGATTCCTTTCAGGTTCACTTACTCTCCCGTTGGTGCTTTTGTGGTGTATGGAAGGCTTCTGCTCTGTCCTGGGTGATTAAATCAAACCTCTGTATCTAGAGATCTCGGTATCTGCACAGGTCAGGGAGTGGAACTTATGATGAAGTTTTTCTTTGTGGTTCTAGAAGTTCTGTTCTCTCAGTGTCATTTAATAATCTGTCTTCTGTGGGTTGGTGGTCTTGGTCTTTGTGCTGGTCCTAGGATGGGGGCCTGGGACAGTCGTCTTCATTATTATCCAGAAGACCCATTCTGTTGCAATTGTCTCAGACAGACCTCTGGAAGTAGAGCTCACGGTTGTTGTGCAGGTCGTAAGCTCAAACCCTAGACTAGTGCTTTTTTTTTTTTTTTTATTGGTCCCAGGAAAAATACAGTCCGGTCATAGTTCTATCAGCCAGTCATCTGTAAATCCGCGATCTTGGCATTTGGGAGAGACTAAAGGATGACAAGTTTTCTGATTTTTGTCTTATCGTTAGCTGATGAGGTAGGATAACCCTGCTCTTGGGGGTCAAGTTGTTCCCAGTTTCCTAGTTGTCAGTATTATCATATTAGACCTGGCACTTGTTAGTGTCCCAGGCAGTATTAAGATGTCCAGATGGGGCTTGTTTTCCTGTGGCTGTTGTGAAGAATTGTGTCATTTTCTATGTCTGGGATCTAGGGTTCAAGGCTGGACGGTTGGGGTCTAATATTGTGTCCACGAGACATATTTTCAAGGTGGGAGATGCCCCTGTATTGTAAACAAGTATGAGTTCTTATCTCTAGTAGATAAGAACTCATTTTTATACGTAAGATTTCCCCATTTTTTTAGTGTGCCTTTGCAGAGAGAAATGGTGCTACATTGTATTGCCGGGTGCATTTGGAGGGTGGAAAGAAAAGAAAACAGAAATAGTTCACATCCCAAAAAAGATCAAAATTAGAAATAAAAATATATGTGCTCACATATAAGATTTATAAAAAATGAAATTAAAAAGTAATTTAAAGGGGGCCGGAGAGATAGCATGGAGGTAAGGCTTTTGCCTTTCATGCAGAAGGTCATCGGTTCGAATCCCGTCGTCCCATATGGTCCCCCGTGCCTGCCAGGAGCAATTTCTGAGCATGGAGCCAGGAGTAACCCCTGAGCACTGCCGGGTGTGACCCAAAAAACCACAAAAAAAAAGTAATTAAAGGAAAAAAGTGATGCAAGAGACTACCTTATGTTTGGTGAAAAAGCAGGTAAAGAGGTAGTGTATAAAGGTCCTTATACTCATGATGAAAGTATATAGGTTTCCCCCCATTGTCTTTTGAGATTTTCTTGTGGTGTGGGTTCATGGGCACCTTTTCATCACACAACCTGACCCTCTTGAGAGTGGCAAAAGATTTGCAGCAGAGAGGTCTTGGGAAGAGTTCTTGTATTGGGGATACTTTTAGAGCTAAGACAGGTTTCAAGTAATAGTCCACATTTGGATGGGTTGGTAAGGAGGAACCATGCAGCATAAGTCAGCAGTGGGGTTTGGTTGTCTTTTTTTGCAGGGGGGCAAGGTGTGGGTTTGATTGGTTGTCCCTTCGCTTGGGTGCTGGTACTGGTTTGTTGGGGTAGGAGGTTAGTCTTGATGCCTAATGGATTAAGAACTGAGGGTAAGAGTTTTAATAAGGTGGGAAATCTGGATGGATTGAGGGGTGAAGGGATAGTCAGATATCCAAAGAGGGGAAGGGGGAAAGTTTGTGAACGGGGCAGGAGAGTAGAAAAGAGAAAATAAATTAAAAAGAAAAGGAGAGAGAAAAAATATTTTTAAAAAATGTAATGAGAAGGGAGGAGAAAATAGCTAGTTTGTTTGAATGTGTTTGATGAGTAGGGTTTGTAGTATAAGTCTGTAGGTCACAGTTGTTACATCAGTGGTCTGGCTGGTCACGTGTTTCAGGTCCTAAAAGAAGGTATAACCTAGAGATAAAGGGTATGTTAAAGAGTTTTATCAGGACATTCTCATAGTGCAAGCTGGGTATGGTATCTCCTGTGACTGAGCCCCGAGATGCCATCTTAGTTTGTTCACCCTTTGTATCCAAGAATGCCTGTGGGAAGAAAAACTGAACGATTATTTTAAATATAAGTAAGTTTTAAGGCATTAAAACAGACTGTTATGAAATGATTCTGTTGGAGTCAGTGATTTCCCATGGTATTCTTTTCCTGTAATCCTGTATGAGATCCCTAAAGGATTTTTATGGGCCTTTGTAGTAGAAGACTGATTACATACCTGTTCTCTCTATGCTGCTGTTTCTGCTGTTGCTGGTTTCTTTGTGGTATAATGTGTAGTCAATAGTTTTTTGTTGTCAATGGAATATATGCAGCTGTCAGGAGAGATGAAGTCATGAAAATTTATACTATACATGGATGTACATGGAATCTATTATGCTGAGAGAAATAAGTCAGAGAGAGTGAGAGAGAGAAAAAAACACCAGAATGGTTTCACTCATTATAGGGTTTTAGAAAAATGAAAGATATTCTTGCAATTATAATTTTCAGACACAAAAGTGAAAGGAGCTGGAAGTTCCAGCTCACCTCAGGAAGCTCACCACAAATAGTGAGAGATTGTTAGAGAATAACTACATTTAGAACTGTCCTAATAATGAGAATGTAAGAGGGGAAATGGAAAGCCTGTCTAGAGTACAGGCTGGGGTCGGGTGGGGAGGAGGGAGATTTGGGACATTGGTGATGGGAATGGTTGCACTGGTGATGGGTGGTGTTCTTTACATGACTAAAACCCAAACACTATCATGTATGTAATCAAGGTGTTTAAATAAAAAAAAGAGTTTGTGTTGTTCCTCTTTTATGTGTTTTGGGCATTGCTCTCCAGTATATGTTGACTGTCAGAGTCTTTGGACTTTCTACCCTGTTAAACCCTTTTATTTGACTGTTGAGTATTAGTTATATCTAAGGTGTATATTCCAGGTGCTTCAGAGTAGTGCTATCATTCTGTTTGTCTTTCATCTTCTGGCTTGCTTCCTTTAATATAATAGGTTCTAGGTCCATCAACGTTGCTGCAAAGTATGTGATTGTATCATTTCTGACTGCCATGTAGTATTCCATTGTGTATAGATACACAACTAGATGATCCATTCATTTGTTGATAGGACATCGAGGTTGGATCCAAGACCTGGCTATTATACTGAGTGCTGCGATGAATAGTGGGGTGCACTCATACTTTGGAATGAATGTCCTACCACTTGGGGAAGATATGTAGGAGAGCAATTGCCTAGGTCCAAATGGCAGCTCCATTCTGAGTTCTTTGAGCTACTCTCCAGACTGTTCTCCATAGGTGTTTGGACTAGGGGGCCATCCCACCAGCAGTGGATGTAGAGGTTTCTTCTTTACCGCATCTCCCCGCCAACACAGAATGTTCCCATTATTTTTTGATGTGAGCCATCCTCACTGGTGTAAGGTGGGTACCCTAATTGTTGTCTTGATATGGATTTCCCTAATGATGATGAGAAGGGTGAGATGTTTTTAAAGTTGTTTGTTGGCCATCTTTTGGTCTTCTCCTGAGAATGTGTCTATTCATTTCATATCCCCATTTTTTATATTCATTATTTTGTTTTGGAAGCTCAGTTTTGCTGGAGTGCTTTGTATATTCTGGATAATCAGCCCTTTATCTGACATGTTGAATGCAAAGATTTTTTCCCATTCAGTTAACTGTCTTCTTGTGTTAAGTAGGGTTTCTTTTGCCATGCAGAAGTTTTTTAGTTTGGTGTAGTCCATTTGTTTATGTTTGATACCTAAAGTTCTTGACATTGGCATTCTATCATAAAGACTTTTTGATATATAGGGTCTTCGAGGTGTTCTGCCTATTTTTCCCTCAATAAACTTTATAGATTCAGGTCTGATTTCAAGGCCTTTAATCCATTTTGAGTTTACTTTTGTGTATGGGGTGAGGTATAGTATAGCTTCAGGTTGGGTAAAAAGATGCCACCCAGCTTCCTATTTTTTAGTATGTGTTTGTATGTTTAGTATGTGAGTCTTTTGTGGTTCCAGATTAATTTTATGATTAATTTGTTCTAAGTCTTATAAGATATAATATCTGAATTTGGATGGGGATTGCGTTAAATCTATTTAGGAGTAGGAGATAGTCATTTTGACTATTATATGACTAGTAACCTACCCATGAGCATGGGAAGTTCCTTCCATTTCCCTAGATCCTCTTCAATTTCTTTCTGAAGTGTTTTGAAGTTTGCCTGGTATAAGTCCTTCACTTCCCTTGTAGGTTGATTCCTAGGCACTTGATGCTTTTTGATACTATTTTAAATGAAGTTGAATTCCTAATCTTTCTTTCTTCTACTTTGTTTTTTTGTATAGAGAAAATGCTACTGTCTTTTGTGTATTGGACTTTGTAACTAGCCACTTTGTGTATTAGTTTATTGTTCTATCTAGGGAGTTTTACAGTGGACTCTTAGGGTTTTCCATGTATATCATAATGCCAATCTGCAAAAAGAGGTAGCTTGAATTCCTTTTTCCCTATTTGAATTCCCTCCTTGTCTGATTGCCTATTGCTAGGACTTCTAAGACTATGTTTAATCAGAGTGGAGAGGACACCCTTGCCTAGTTCCTGACCTTAGTGTGAATGCTTTCAGTTTTTCACCATTAAGGATAATGTTAGCTGTGGGCTTTTCATAGATATCTATAAATATGTTGAGAAAGGTTCCTTCCAGACCTATTTTGCTTCATGTTTTCAACATGAATGGGTGTTGGATTTTGTCAAATACTCTGCATCGATTGATATGATCATGTGGTTTTGTCTTTTTTATTATTGATGTGGTGTATGCATGTTGATTGATTTGCGTATATTGAACCCATCCTTGCATCTTGGTATGAAACCCACTTGGTCATGGTGTATAAACTTTTTGATGTAGTGCTGATTCGGTTCGCTAAGATTGTGTTGAGTATTTTTGTCGTCTATGTTCATTAGTGAGATTGGTCTGTGGTTATCTTTGCTCTCTTTGGGAATCAGAGTGATATTAGCCTCAAAAAGAATTGGGGAGGATTCCTGTCTTTTCAATGGTTTGGAAGAGCCTGTGGATTAGTGGAAGTAATTCTTGGAATGTTTGGTAGAATTCACCTGTAAAACCATTGGGCCTGGACTTTTGTTCTTGGGGAGCTTCTTAATTACTGTTTCAATTTCCTCCGAGGTGATTGGCCTGTTTAGACTTTCTAAATCCTACTTTCCTAGTCTTGGAAGCTGGTATTTTTACAAGAATCTTTCACTTTCTTCTGGGTTCTCTAGCCTAACTGAGTATAGTTGTTCATAATATGTCCTCATGATGTGTTGGATTTCTTGGGGTTCTGTTGTAATCTCTCCCCTTTCATTTGTGATCCTGCTTATTTGGGGGTTTCCCTCTTGTTTTGTGTGTGTGATTCTTGCCAGTGGTTGGTCTATCTAGTTTATTCTTTCAAAAAACCAACTCCTGGTCCTCATTTATTTTCTGTATTGTTTTTCTTAGCTTCTATGTTGTTTTATTTCTGCTCTGGTTTTTTATTATTCCTGTCTTCTGATTGTGTTTGGGTTTCTTTGTCGCTGTTGTTCCAGCTCCTTAAGATGATCCTTTAAACTACTAATTTTGTTGTTTTCCTCTTTCCTGACATAGGATTGTATTGCTATGAGTTTCCCCCTGATTACTGCTTTTGCTGTGTCCCACAAGTGATGACAAGTTGTTTCTTCACTGTCATTTGTCTCAAGGAATCTTTTTATTTCTTCCTTGAGTACCTCTTTGATACAGGCTGTTTTTGAGCAGCATATTGTTAATATCCAGGTGTTGAATTTTCCTCCATTGCTTTTTTTTACAGTCAATTTTGACCTTTGTTACATAGTGATCTGTAAGGGTGCTTCTAATGATCCTTACCTTTGTGATTTTATTCAGGTTAGATTTGTATCCTAAGGCATGGTCTATTTTGGAGAAGGTTCCATGTGGACTTGAGAAGAATTGTATATTCTGCTTTCTGTGGGTGGAGGGTTCTACATAAATCTATTAGTTCTTCTAATTTTTCATTTAGGGCTCTTATTTCTTAGTTAGTTTTCTTTCTGATGGATCTGTCCAGTGGTGATAGTGGAGTATTAAGGTCTCCTACTACTATCACATTTCCTTTTATGTGTTTTTTCAGTTTTGCAAGTAGCTGCCATACATATTTTGCTGGTTCTGCATTAGGTGCATAGATATTAACCAGTATTAGCACTTCTTAATCTAGTTATTCCCCCTGATCAGTAAGTAGTGATTCTCTTTGTCTCTGATCACTTTCTTGAGGTTGAAAGGAACTTGATCTAATATAAGAATGGTCATCCCGGCCTTTTATTTTTTATTTCCATTGGCCTGGATAATTGATTTCCATCCTTTTATTCTAAGCCTGTGCCTGTCTTGAATTTGTAGGTGTGTTTCTTGCAGACAGCAAAAATCTGGTTTATGTTTTCTAATCCAGTTCTCTGTTATGTGTCTTTTAATGGGAGAGTTTAGTCCATTAACATTTAAGGAGATTATTGACAGAGAGGGCTGTTGTGCAGTGTGTTGTTTAGGGTGGGTCTTGTTACAATCGAGGGTTTGAATTGTGTAATTCATCTCTGAGTGGGTCATTTAGGGTCGGTTTTGTTGGCACAAATAATGCGAGCTCATTTTGTTTGAGAATGATTTAGTCTACCCTCCCATATGAATGATAGTTTTGCTGGATAGTGGACTCTAGGTTGAAAATTTCTTTCATTCAGACTTTTTTTTTTTTTTTTTGGTTTTTGGGCCATACCCAGCGGTGCTCAGGGGTTACTCCTGGCTGTCTGCTCAGAAATAGCTCCTGGCAGGCACAGGGGATTATATGGGACACCGGGATTCGAACCAACCACCTTTGATCCTGGATCGGCTGCTTTGCAAGAACAATTGCCACTGTGCCATCTCTCCGGATCCTCATTCAGACTTTTAAATATGTTATTCCACTGTCTTCTTGCTTGAAGTATTTCATATGGGAGATCTGGTTTGATTCCAGTGTTCCTTCCTTTGTATGTGAGGTGTTTTTTTTTCTCCCTTATTGCTTTAAGTACAATCGCATTCTCTCTCTCTCTCTCTCTCTCTCTCTCTCTCTCTCCTCTCTCTCTCTCTCTCTCTCTCTCTCTCTCTCTCTCTCTCTCTTTTTGCCATTTGAATTACTATGTGTCTTGGAGTTGGTTTGTTAGGGTCTATTTTGTTGGGAACTCTTTTCACCTCCTGGATTTGCTCAGATGCGTCTTTCCAGAGGGTGGGAAAGTTTTCCACTATTACTCCCCTGACTAATTGTTCTTCTCCTTTCACTGGTTTCCTCTCCTTCTGGCTGTACCTAACAATTCTTAGATTGTTTCTTTCTGTCTTTGTTCATTACAATACTGGACATTCTTCTTCCAATGCTTTACCTTCTATTTCTTTGTTGGCCTCTTTGCTTGTTCTTTTGTTTGTAAATTTATCTTTGAGTTGTTCTATGTGATTCTCGAATTTTGCAATTCTGCTCTTCTGGCTTTTTATGTTTTTCTACGAATTCTCTTTTAATTCTGTTTGTATGGAGTCTTTCACTGTTTTGTAGCAATCTCCTTATTTAAGTTGTTTCATCTTGCTCATCTATTAATTTCTTGTAATCTTCTGGCCAGTGTATCTATTCATTTCTTCTAGCATGGCTTGGAATCTCTATTCTCATGGCTGCTTTTAGGTCTTCCTCTCTTGGGTCTGTGTGTTTTTGGTGGACTTGGAAACTTGTTCTGATTTCTCTCCATCTCCCCTGTTGTTAATGTTTTCCCTTGATTTACCCACCATTCTTTGCATTTATTGGCCTTGGCTTGATGTGCAGTGCCTTCAGGTTTCAGCGGCTTTTGTCACTTGTGGCCATGTGGCTGGGTACCTTCTCTGGATGTGGCTCTACGTGAGTATCGTTGGGCTCATTGTCGATGAGTTATGGTCCTTGCCCCTCGTTCCTGCAAGATGCCTGAGTCACGCCACCCCCCTTCCTGCAGGACAGTGGAGGTTCACTCCGCTGACAAAATGGTATGAGGGAGCCGTTGAGCTAGATCACTAGTCCATCCCACCTGGGAGACAGGCCTGAGCTTTTCTTCTTGGCACTCTAGTCAACTTGGTTCCCCATGACTCTCGGTCTCCTGGGCTGTGTATGATAGATGGCTGATTTGGTGATCCCCACACATGCTCCCACTGAACTTTCTCCCCGGACTCGCGGACTTAGGGTCCCCTGGGCTGCCTGTACTATGTAGAAGAGTGGGCTCCTCGCCACACGCTAGGGTCAGCGGTCTTCCCGCCCTCCCCTGGCCTGTCCCAGGTGCTCACAGTACCGGTGAATGGGTGCCTTACCCTGGCTCCAGTCAGCGATCTCCCCATACTCCCTCTGGCCTGTTCCCGTGAATGGGTGCCTTACCCGGGCTCCAGTCGGTGATCTCCCCCTCACTCCCTCTGGCCTGTCCCAGGAGCTCGTAGTTCCCATGAATGGGCGCCTTACCCTGGCTCCAGTCAGAGATCTCCCCACATTTCCTCTGGCCTGTCCCGGGAGCTCAAATTTCCAGTGAATGGGCACCTTACCCTGTCTCCAGTTGGCAGTCTCCCCACACTCTCTCTGGCCTGTTCCAGGAGCTCAAGGTTCCTGTAATGGGTGCCTTACCTGGGTTCAGTCCAGCCATCTCCCCACACTTCCCGATATTTATGATACCTTTTTATAAGAAAATCTACTGAATAACAACTTTCAAAACAATTTAAATCTATAAATATATTTCTAAACTAGCTTAAAATGAGATCTTTAGTTAAAAAGATACATACATAATTCAAGTAATTTACTTAGCATTTAAGCTTAACATAAAATTAAAAAAATGTCTAAATTATATTAATTTACTCTTGTCACTATATATCCAGGAAAGCAAAACTCACCTTTGTATGGCATCATTCTGGACGAGTACTCCAACAAACTTTACAAAATTAAAATAATGTATATTAATTTTGTTTTTTTTTTCACTTTCTAGAACAAGTCTGACAAATTACTGGACATAGAGTCAATATACTGTTTTTATTATAAATTCTGGTGTGAGGTTAACATTGGCTGACACATTCTAATTAATTAACTTGGCCAGAGTCCCTTGCATCATTATTAGAAATAACCCCTAAAATTACATTTTTATGAATATACTGAGTCTTAATATTTTAACTTCAGTGTAAAGGAATCCACATGTCAAAGGTATATTTTGTGCATATTGTCTGTTTTTTTAAAGTGTAATGCTATAAAATGATGAGCATCCATTAAAGAAAAACTTGAAGAATTTCCGTGGCCAGATACAGTTAATTCAAACATTAAAAAATTACACATTATAATGTTAATCCATTGTAATAGAGGGGAAATTTTAAGTAATTAAATTAGTAAAAGGGATATATTTTAATATAAATTCTAAATAATAAAGTAGTAATGAAAAAAGGAAATTCTCCAAAGCAAAAACCACACTAATAATCATTTCAAGCAAAATTCACAGTTGGATGCTACAATTAGTACATGAAATTATGATAAAATAAAAGAAGACTGAGTAATTTCAAAATATCTTTTCACAATATAATTACAAAGGGAAAAAGATGACTAATTGTAAAAAACCTGGCAGACATATCTCAACCAAATGATAAAAATTAAAATGGTTAGAAGACATCATTGATTCTAGTAAATGTCTATGAACTATATCTCTGAAAATTATATAGTAATATAATAAAACATTTTATTTTAAATATTTAACTTAAATTTAGTCATGAGGAAATATGATAAAAATAAATTGAGTGACACTGTACAAAATAATTGTTTCATGTTCTTTAAAATGTCAGGGTTAAAAAAGACAAAGTTGGGCAGATGATGATAGATTTGAGAAGACTAAGAAAATATAACAACTTGGAGCTGGAGAGAGAGCACAGCGGTAGGGTGTTTGCCTTGCACACAGTCTATCCGGGACAAACGATGGTTCAAATCCTGGCATCCCATATGGTCCCCCATGCCTACCACGAGTGATTTCTGAGTGTAGAGCCAGGAATAACTCCTGAGCACTGCTGGGTTTGACCCAAAAAAAAAAAAAAAAAGAAAAGAAAAGAAAACAACTAAAGGCAATATGGAATTCTGAGGTGATATTTTGGTCAGAATAACAGTACAAATGACAAAATACAAAGTCTTTACATTGTCAATAATATTATGCAAACTTTAATTTCTTAATGTAATTCATTTTACTGTGATTATGCAATATATTAATATAGAGAAATATTATGTGGGTTAATGGCACATAAGAGCTTTCTGTGCTTCTGTTGCAATTTTCAGTGAATGCAAAATGATTTCAAATTAAAAACTAATTTAAAATAAGTCCATCTTCATCCCTAATCCCAAGAGCTTCAATTGACAATACTTTCATGCTGTAGATTTTATTCTTCTGAAACAAATCATTCCAATAGTAGTTTCATAAAACACTTATTAATATATCTCATGATTCTGGGAGTTTAATTTGAATTTGCCTATATTTGATAAAATGAAAAAATAGCACAGACAATTTGAATATATTCTCTGAATGTATTCAGCTAGCACCAACCAACTCAGTAAATTTCCAGATACTGACTTTAATAATACCATAGTGAGAAATAACAACAGTGACAAATTATCTTCTATCGATCTATTTTTTTTGATAATTCTATTTTCCATTGTTTTTGTGGCACAGTATGAAATAAATGTTTCTGTCTAGTAAGAGGGTAGGCTTGGTAAGTGGGTGGTTAATAGATTATTAGTTTAGGAAAGGTCATTGATGTAGTTGGAATATTAAATGCCTTAAACAATTATATTATAAAACAATTTGCAAATTTTTGTGTCTATGTAAAAAAATTAATGAAAATTATATAGCTGTGCATATGGATTGAATCATGCAGTTTTATGTAACCTGGATGGAACTGGAGGATATCACGTTGAGTGAGGTGATCCAGAAGAAAAACAAACATAGACTGTCTCACCTACGTGTGGTATATAAGATAACTAGATAAGGAAATTCAAAAACACAGTTATGGGGGAAGTGCCTTGATTATCCTTGACAGCAGAGCTTAAGGGAGAGAAAGAGAGAGAAAGAAATCAAGGTGTGAAGGAAGAAATGAGAAAGGAAGTAATAGGGGAACAGGAATTGAGGCTTCCATTATAATGGTGTGGGAAAGTGGTAGGAAGATTAGCTATTCTAAGAAATTCATTCTATTCTATGAAATTCACAGTGACTGGGCCCGGAGAGATAGCACAGCGGCTGCGTTTGCCTTGCAAGCAGCCGATCCAGGACCAAAGGTGGTTGGTTCGAATCCCGGTGTCCCATATAGTCCCCCATGCCTGCCAGGAGCTATTTCTGAGCAGACAGCCAGGAGTAACCCCTGAGCACCGCAGGGTGTGACCCCCCCCAAAAAAAAAAGAAAAAGAAATTCACAGTGACTGACACTATATAAAAATGGCCACAGGATATAAATATATACCAGGAAAAGCTAATAGTAAAATCATAAAAAGCGCTAGATGTTGATTTGTAGTAGAGGTCTATGAATGAGTATAGGAGAAACTATGCAACAAATAGAATGTGTAACTACCAGTAGTTAAATATAAACAGTATATTATTTTTTGTTTGTTTGTTTTTGGGCCACACCCGGCGATGCTCAGGGGTTACTCCTGGCTATCTGTTCAGAAATAGCTCCTGGCAGGCACGGGGGACCATATGGGACATCGGGATTTGAACCAACCACCTTTGGTCCTGGATCAGCTGCTTGCAAGGCAAACACTGCTGTGCTATCTCTCCAGGCCCAGTATATTATATTTTAACCAAAAACATATTCCAAGTGAATTTTAACTAAATGGTTATAAATTATGCCCAAAATGTTTGAAATGAAAATTAAGAACAAGTAAAAAGTCAAGACATAGAAAACAGTAGCAAATGGTAGATATTTAATGTCAAAAATCATTTTAAAAGCCAGAGACTGAGTACAGGGGATAAAGTGTCTGCTTTTGCATGTTACCAACCCAGGTTCAATCTTTAGAATCTTGGAGTAACTCCTGTGCATCACTGGGTATGACCCAAAAAGCAAACAAAAAATTTATTTGAAAATACCTGGAATATAAATACTACAATTACAAGAAAAGATTGCCAGTAGACTAAAATAATCTATACTGTCTATAAAAATAATCTATTTAAACATAAAGACACGAAGACACATATATTAAAAGTAAGTGATGGAAAAAACAGACCACATTAACAATAATAAAGCTGCCCAGATTGGGCCGGAGAGATAGCATGGAGATAAGGCATTTATTCACCGTGCATGCAGAAGGTTGATGGTTCCAATCTCGGCATCCCATATGGTCCCCCAAGCCTGCCAGGAGCGATTTCTGAGCATAGAGCCAGGAGTAATCCCTGAGCGCTGCTGAGTGTGACTTAAAAAAAAAAAAAAAAAAAAAAAAGCTGACCAGATTAACAATAATAAAAGGAAAGAAAGAATAGCAATAATCATTTCCAACAAATCATACTTTAAATAGATAAAAAGTGATATACCAGGATAAAACAGTCATTACCTATTGTCAGAAGGCTTCAACATTCCAAAACTAAATAGTACTCTTTAATGTGTGTGCTTCTACACTCTTATTAAAATATTAGACAAAAGCTGAGAGAACTCTAAATTGAAATTGATTTATTGATTAAGACAGTTAAAGAGTGCAATGTACATCTCACATAAACTCCATTTCTCCTGAACTTTAATATAACTATAACCTTCACAATATCGCTGATATCAGATGTGTGAATTTTTTCTCACACTTACTAATTATACATCGTGAGCTGGATACCATTCAATTCAAGTTAATTCAATTCTGACGTCATCTACCAAAACTTAGAATCAGATCCAGCAAGTTCAAGTCTCATTTCCACAAAACTGTACCTACTGCAGACACCGTTCAAATTATATTTTCTCAGACTTCTTATTTGCCAGTTTAAAAGTGGAGTTTCCATAGTCTCCTTCTCAAGAATAATAAGATGGTAGAACAACACATAAAAACTCCAAATTGTCAGTATATTATCATGTAAAACCATTAACTCAATCTCTACTCCATTTTATTCTCAAACAATATGCAGTGGTTTACCAAGAATGATCTCATTAAAATAAAAGACCATCTAATTACTTAGAAATCTAGTGGATTTAGAGCAGAGATGAGTGTTGGATACTTTTGAGCAAATAATAGTAATATTTGTATGGTATTTAATTTAGAGCTAGAAAAAATTATTTACTGTTATATGTGATTTTACTTGCCATATATATACACAAAGAAACAATCATACTAACTTAAGCCTATCTCAGGAAACTGAGGGAAAATAATTGAGCTAACAAAAGATACCCAGAATTTTTCTGTTCTAAATTTGAAGTTATATGTTTTATATTTATTTAAAGTAACAACTGTTCGTACGTAAAAGGGAAGAAATTTCTATTAAGAAAAACATAAATTTATGCAACTATTTTGGAAACACTATAGAGCCACTTAAAGAGAAATGCAAATTAACCGCATAATTCAGTAATCATAAGTCTATCTGACAAATTAATTCTTTGTCTACCTGAACAATACAAAAATGCTAGCATAGATGGCTGAATGTGGGGGCTTCCAGGCAGAGTGCTGATTGCTCTACCTGCAGAGTCTCCACCCGGCTGTGCTTCTTCTGAGGAAACTGAGGACCTGAAGGGAGCCCTGTCCTATGCTTCTCTGTCTTTCCTGAATTCTTGAAGCTCTCCTTAGAGCCCTGGGAAGTGAACCCCAAAAAAACTACATTCTGAAGCTACCCAGCAAGCGAGTGAGTGAGTAAGAAATGGCTGGATATGGGGGTTTCCAGGCAGAGTGCTGATTGCTCTACCTGCAGAGTCTTCACCTGGCTGTGCTTCTTCTGAGAAAACTGAGGACCTGAAGGGAGCCCTGTCCTATGCTTCTCTGTCTTCCCTGAATTCTTGAAGCTCTCCTCAGAGCCCTGGGAAGCGAACCCAAAAAAAACTACATTCTGAAGCTACCCAGCGAGCTAGTGAGTAAGAAATGGCTGAATGTGGGGGTTTCCAGGCAGAGTGCTGATTGCACTACCTGCAGAGTCTCTGCCCGGCTGTGCTTCTTCTGAGGAAACTGAGGACCTGAATGGAGCCCTGTCCTGTGCTTCTCTGTCTTTTCTGAATTCTTGAAGCTCTCCTCAGAGTCCTGGGAAGCGAACCCCAAAAATACTGCATTCTGAAGCTGCCCAGCCAGCGAGTGAAAACTACGCCTGCCCAGTGGGGCCCGACTGTGAAAAATTGTGAGTGCTACCTGTGAGTGTCTCTCTACTATCCTGTTGCATGAATCTCTTGGGAGTAGGCTGAAAAGAGGCTCGAAAAGGCACTTAGCTCTGCTTCACTATGCGGCCATGCACTCTTTCTAAGAAAGAGTTCCCACCTGGCTGTGCTTCTTCTGAGGAGGCTGAGACCTGAAGGGAACCCTGTCCTGTGCTTCTCTGTCTTTTCTGAATCCTGAGACTCTCCTCAGAGCCCTGGGAAGCGAACCCCCAAATACTCCATTCTGAAGCTACCCAGCGAGCGGCTCTCCTCAGAGCCCTGGGAAGAGAACCCCCCAAAAAACTGCATTCTGAAGCTACCCTGCGAGCGAGCGAAAAAGAACACCATCGCAACAAGAAGAAAAAATCACACTAAGAACCATGCTGGATCACAGAAGCAAGCATTTCTTTCTGGACTGTCTTCTCTGCTGCATGCTCAGGCCTAAGATTTGATCCTGTGTGAGGCTTCATCCACGGAGGACTCCCCTCTCTTAGAGGCAAGTCTGCCCATCTAGAAATGGCGGAGCCAGAGGAAAGTGGTGCCTGCATCATATAGCCAATGAATTCCACCACAACATGTAGAAAAACCCACAATACAAGTGGGACAATGGGGAAACAACACAGGCCAGCATCAGACATAGAGAATGAAGATGACAATTCTGAGGACCAGGTAATGACCAACCAACTAATCAACCTCTCAGATAAGGACTTTAGACTAGCAATATGGAAGATGCTCAAAGAATCAAAGAAACGATGGATCGAGTTGAACAGAACACTAATAAGAACCAAGAAAATATGAAGACAGAAATCACAAAACTCCAACCTGAAATAACATGTCAAGAAACAGGCCTAAAAAAGTCAGTAAACGAAGTGAATGGCAAAATGGATAAGCTCTGGGACAGGGTATCAGAAGCTGAGAATAGACTTGCTGCTGTGGGAGATGAGATACATAACAATTCCATACAGCAGGAGAGATTGGAAAAAAAACTTAAAGCAAATGAAGAGACAATGGAAAAATTAGTCAAAGAATAGGAACAGATGAAGATAGAAGTCTATGATGAGATCAACAGAAACAACTTGACAATCATTAGAGTCCAAGAGACCCAGGAAGAAAATTTCCAGGAAGATAATTTCCAGGAAGAATCAACGGTCAAGAACATCATTGAAGAGAAACTTCCAGAGCTAAAGAATATATGTGATCAAATCCTGCATGCTCGAAGAGTACAAACCAAAAAAGACCCCAGAAAAACCACCCCAAGACACATCCTAGTCACAATGACAAATCCCACAGATAGAGACAGAATTCTGAAAACAGCAAGATCAAAAGGGGAAATTATATTCAAGAAAGCATCCTTGAGATTTACAGCAGACCTCTCACCAGAAACACTCAATACCAGAAAGCAGTGGTGGGATATTGTGACAAGACTGACTGAAATGAATGCTTCACCTAGAATACTGTACCCACCAAAACTCACTTTCCGGTTTGACAGAACAATACATGGTTTCACAGACAAAAAACAGCTCAGAAACTTTACAGACTCAAAACCAGTCTTAAGAGAAAAACTGAAAGACCTAATTTAAGACAAGACTAACCAAAAGACACAACAAATTTCTATATAAAGATGGCATTAAATCCCAGGACAATTCTTTCTCTAAACGTCAATGGACTAAATGCACCAGTTAAGAGACACAGAGTGGCTAAATGGATCAAAAAACTCAATCCAACCTTCTGCTGCCTACAAGAAACGCACCTGAATAGTCAGAACAAACATAGACTCAAAATAAAAGGCTGGAGAAAAATTATCCAAGCAAACAACACCCATAAAAAAGCTGGAGGGGCCATACTAATATCAGATAATGCAAACTTTGTACTCAGGAAGGTTGTAAGGGACAAAGTTGGACATTTTATATTAATCAAGAGGTATGTAGAGCAGGAAGAAATAACTCTCCTAAACATATATGCACCAAATGAGGGGTCAGCAAAATATTTAATACAACTGTTGACAAATCTGAAAAATAATATCAATAACAACACAATAATTGTGGGAGACCTCAACACGGCTTTGTAACACTGGATAGGTGAACCAGACTGAAACCCAACAAGAATATACTAGACCTGAGGAGAGAAATGGAAGAAAGAGGCCTAGTGGATATATATAGGACACTCCATCCCCAGAAACCTGGATACACATTCTTCTCCAATGTACATGGGACATTCTCCAGGATAGACTACATGCTAGCACAAAAAAACATACCTCCATAATATCAAGTGGATAGAAATTTTGCAGAATACCTTCGCTGACCACAAGGCTCTGAAATTATTTGTGAATTCCAAAGGGACTCAGAAGAAACACTTTAACACCTGGAAGTTAAACAGCCTCATAAACAATAATCAGTGGGTCCAAGATGAAATCAAGGAGGAAATAAAAAGGTTCCTGGAAACAAATGACAATAAAGACACAAACTATCAGAACTTATGGGACACAGCAAAAGCAATACTGAGAGGAAAATTCATAGCTTTGCAAGCACACATCAGGAAGGAAGAAGGAGCTTACCTGAGTAGCCTAATGACACAGCTAATAGAACTAGAAAGTGCTCAACAAAAGGATCAAAAATAGGGAGACAGAAGGAAATAACAAAGCTGAGAGCAGAAATCAATGAAGTAGAAACTCAGAAAACAATCAGAAAGATCAACGAAAGCAGAAGCTGGCTCTTTGAATAAATAAACAAGATTGATAGACCACTGGCAAACCTAACAAAGAAAGAGAGAGAGAAAAACTTGATAACTCATATTAGGAATGAAAAAGGAGAGATCACTACTGATATGACAGAGATTCAAAGGGTAATCAGAAACTACTTTGAGAAACTCTACACCACTAAAAATGAGAACCTGGAAGAAATGGATAAATTCTTGAACTCTTATAATCTTCCATGGTTGAAGGAAGAGGATGTAGCATATCACATCACCCCCATCACCATTGACGAAATTAAAACAGTAATCAAAAGTCTGCCCAAAAACAAAAGCCCAGGCCCAGATGGATTCACTAATGAATTCTTTCAAACTTTCCAAGAGGAACTACTACCAATCCTGGCAAGACTCTTTCATGAAATTGAACAAACAGAAACACTTCCACATAGCCAATTCAGGTTTGTTTTTTGAAATCTGAGCTCCTGGCAGACCCAGGAGACCAGATGGGATGTCAGAGAAACAATTCCAAATAGCTTTTATGAAGACAACATCACCCTGATACCTATACCAGACAGAGATTCAATGAAAAAAGAAAATTACAGACCAATATCGTTGATGAATGCAGATGCAAAGATCCTCAACAAAATCCTGGCAAATAGGACCCAATGCCTCATTAAGAAGATCATCCACAATGATCAAGTAGGTTTCATCCCAGGAATGCAAGGATGGTTTATCATCCGTAAATCTATCAACATAATACACAACATCAACAACAAGAAAAATAAAAACCACATGATCATATCAATAGATGCAGAGAAAGCATTTGATAAGTTCCAACACCCATTCTTAATTAAAACTCTCAGCAAGATGGGAATGGAAGGAACCTTTCTCAATATAGTGAAGGCCATCTACCACAAGCCAGTGGCAAATATTATCCTCAATGGAGAAAAACTAAAAGCCTTCCCTCTAAATTCTGGCACAAGACAAGGCTGTCCTCTCTCACCACTCCTATTCAACTTAGCACTTGCAGTACTTGCTATAGCGATTAGGCAAGAAAAAGATATTAAGGGAATCCAGATAGAAAAGGAAGAAGTCAAGCTCCCACTGTTTGCAGATGACATGATGCTCTACTTAGAAAACCCTAAAGACTCTACCAAAAAGCTTCTAGATACAATAGACTCATATAGCAAGGTAGCAGGCTACAAAATTAACACACAAAACTCAATGGCCTTTATATACACCAATAGTAATAAGGAAGAAATAGACATTAAGAAAACAACTCCATTCACAATAGTGCCACACAAACTCAAATATCTTGGAATCAACTTGACTAAAAATGTGAAGGACCTATACAAAGAAAACTATAAAACTTTGCTCCAAGAAATAAGAGAGGACAATTGGAAATGGAAACACATACCCTGCTCATGGGTTGACAGGATTAACATAATCAAAATGGCAATACTCCCCAAGGCATTATACAGATTTAATGCGATCCCTCTAAAGATACCCATGACATTCTTCAAAGAAGTGGATCAGGCACTTTTGAAATTTGTTTGGAACAATAAACACCCTAGAATAGCTAAAGCAATCATTGAGAAAAAGAATATGGGAGAAATTACTTTCCCCAACTATAAACTTTACTACAAAGCAATAGTTTTCAAAACAGCATGGTATTGGAATAAGGACAGGTCCTCAGATCAGTGGAATAGGCTTGAATACTCAGAAAATGTTCCCCAGACATACAATCACCTAATTTTTGATAAAGGAGCAGGAAATCCTAAATGGAGCAAGGAAAGCCTCTTCAACAAGTGGTGTTGGCAAAACTGGCTAGCCACTTGCAAAAAATTGAACTTAGACCCCCAGCTAACATCATGTATGAGGGTAAAATCCAAATGGATTAAAGACCTTGATATCAGACCCAAAACCATAAGATATATATAGAACAACACATAAGCAAAACACTCCAGGACATTGAGACTACAGGCATCTTCACAGAGGAAACTGCACTCTCCAATTAATTGAAAGCAGAGATTAACAGATGGGAATATATTAAGCTGAGAAGCTTCTGCACCTCAAAGGAAATAGTGCCCAGGATACAAGAGCCACTGACTGAGTAGGAGAAACTATTCACCCAATACCCATCATATAAGGGGCTAATCTCCAAAATATACAAGGCACTGACAGAAATTTACAAGAAAAAAAACATCTAATCCCATTAAAAATTGGGGAGTAGAAATGAACAGACACTTTGACAGAGAAATACAAATGGCCAAAAGACACATGAAAAATGCTCCACATCACTAATCATCAGGGAGATGCAAATCAAAACAAATATGGGGTACCACCTCACACCCCAGAGATTGGCACACATCACAAAGAATGAGAATAAACAGTGTTGGCGGGGATGTGGAGAGAAAGGAACTCTTATCCACTGCTGGTGGGAATGCCGTCTAGTTCAACCTTTATGGAAAGCGATATGGAGATTCCTCCAAAAACTGGAAATCGAGCTCCCATACAATCCAGCTATACCAGTCCTAGGAATATACCCTAGGAACACAAAAATACAATACAAAAACCCCTTCCTTAAACCTATATTCATTGCAGCACTATTTACCATAGCAAGACTCTGGAAACAACCAAGATGCCCTTCAACAGACGAATGGCTAAAGAAACTGTGGTACATATACACAATGTAATATTATGCAGCTGTCAGGAGAGATGAAGTCATGAAATTTTCCTATACATGGATGTACACGGAATCTATTATGCTGAGTGAAATAAGTCATAAAGAGAGAGAAAAACGCAGAGTGGTCTTAATCATCTATGGGTTTTAAGAAAAATAAAAGACATTGTTGCAATAATAAATTTCAGACACAAAAGACAAAAGAGCTGGAAGTTCCAGCTCACCTCAGGTTGAGCTCACCACAAAGAGTGATGAGTTTATTTGGAGAAATAACTACATTTTGAACTGTCCTAATATTGAGAATGTATGAGATAAATGGAGAGCCTGTTTAGATTACAGGCAGGGGTTGGGTGGGGAGGAGGGTGATTTGGGACATTGGTGATGGGAATTTTGCACTGGTGATGGGTGGTGTTCCTTACATGACTGAAACCCAAACACAATCATGTATGTAATCAAGGTGTTCAAATAAAAAAAATGTTAAAAATTTTTTTAAAAAATGCTAGCATAAAAATGTAAAGATTTCAATTTCTAGTTTTTGGAGGAATCTCCATATCGCTTTCCATAAAGGTTGGACTAGACAGCATTCCCACCAGCAGTGGATAAGAGTTCCTTATTCTCCACATCCCCGCCAGCACTGCTTGTTCTCATTCTTTGTGAAGTGTGCCATTCTCTGTGGTGTGAGATGGTATCTCATCATTGCTTTGATTTTCATCTCCCTGATGATTAGTGATGAGGAGCATGTTTTCATGTGTCTTTTGGCCATTTGTATTTCTTCTTTGTCAAAGTGTCTGTCAATTTCTTCTCCCAATTTTTTGATAGGATTTGATGTTTCTTTCTTATAAAGTTCTGTCAGTGACTTATATATTTTGGATATTAGCCCCTTATCTGATGGGTATTGGGTGAATATATTCTCCCACTCAGTGGGTGGCCCTTGTATCCTGGCCACTATTTCCTTCGAGGTGCAGAAGATTCTCAGCTTAATATATTCCCATCTATTAATCTCTTCACTTCTTTGGAGAGTGAAGTTTCCTCCTTGAAGATGCCTGAAGTCTCAATGTCCTGGAGTGTTTTACCTATGTGTTTTTCTATATATCTTATTGTATTGGGTCTGATATCAAGGTCTTTAATCCATTTGAATTTTACCTTCGTACATGATAACTGTCACTTTTAATATATGTGTCTTTATGTTTAAATAGATTATTTTTATAGACAGTATAAATTATTTTAGTCTACTGGCAATCTTTTCTTGTAATTGTGATACTTATATTCCAGGTATTTCAAATGAATGTTTTTGTTTCCTTTTTTGGGCCATACCTAGTGATGCTCAGGAGTTACTCCAGGAACAGAAAAATACGATACAAAAATCCCTTCCTTACATCTATATTCATTGCAGCACTTTTTTTACCAAAGCAAGACTCTGCAAACAACCAAGATGCCCTTCAACAGATGAATGGCTAAAGAAACTGTGGTACATATACACAATGGAATATTATGCAGCTGTCAGGAGAGATGAAGTCATGAAATTTTCCTATACATGGATGTACAAGGAATCTATTATGCTGAGTGAAATAAGTCAGAGAGAGAGAGAGAGAAAGACACAGAATGGTCTTAATTATCTATGGGTTTTAAGAAAAATGAAAGACATTCTTGCAATAATAATTTTCAGAGACAAAAGAGAGGAGGGCTGGAAGTTACTACTCACCTCATGAAGAGCACCACAGAGTGATGAGTTTAGTTAGAGAAATAACTACATTGTGAACTGTCCAACAATGAGAATATATGAGGGAAATAGAAAGCCTGTCTAGAGTACAGGCAGGGGTGCGGTGGGAAGGAGGGAGATTTAGGACACTGGTGTTGGGAATGTTGCACTGGTGATGGGGGGGGTGTTCTTTACATGACTTAAATCTAACCAAATTCATGTGTATAATCAATGTGTTTTAATAAAATACAAAAAAAAATGTAAAGATTTGGAGCCGGAGCAGTGACGCTAGAGGTGAAGCATCTGCCTAGCCCAAACTAGCATAGGACCAACAGTGGTTCAATTCCTGTCATCCCATATGGTACCCTAAGTCAGGAGCGATTTCTGAGCACATAGCCAGAGGTAACCTTTTGCATCACTGGGTGTAGCCACCCCCCCAAAAAAGTAAAGATTTACCCCCAAAGATTATTCCTGTGTTTTTATATTGCTAAAATGTTGAAGCAACCAAGGTGTCCATTGATAGATGATCAGATTAAAATATGGTACATTTATGGAAAGGAATCCTAGTCAAGTATTTAAAAAATGAAAGTTTGGTGGAGAAGCATATTCATATAATGATCAAGAAACACTCATCTACACCAGTGTTTCTTTGTTTTTTTAATTTTTTGTTTGTTTGGTTGTTCTTTGGGTCACACCTGGCGGTGCTCAGGGTTTATTTTTGGCTCTGCACTCAGAAATTGCTCCTGGCAGGAGACCATGTGGGATTGGCAAGATTGGAAAAAACATTCTTCCTGAACCTGCTGCATGCAAGGCCAATGCCCTACCGCTGTGCCATTTCTCCAGCCTGACACCAGTGGTTTTTAAATAACACTCTGCAGTTCGAATTTACAGAAACATTATTGTCACTTAGCACCTGTGTGTAGGTGTAAAGGAGTTAAAAATTACTAGTCCAGTTGTCTGAATCATACTTTCAAGGCAGTGTCTAGAAGCTTTATCTAGTAAGGGGAAGTTCAGACCAACAGTGAGGGAAAAATTAGGGGTCTCCAACTACCTGGGTTCAAGTTGCCAACTACAGTCACAACTTCTCTATGACTTTCTTCAATAGGTTGTTAACCCCAGCTTCTTCTTTAGACAATGTCTCTGAAGACAGTAATTTCCTCATGTTTCTTGAATAGAAAGTGACTTACAGAAAATATAACAAAATTAGTGAGATATCTTTAGAAAAAATACCATTTACTTATAGTGTTAAATATAATATCCAGCTCAAGTAAACTAGTGATGAAATTTCTAACTGCTGCCTTACATCTCAGAGCTGCTAAAAATGTAATTTTCTGTTCTGACAAGATTAAATCCCTTGAGATCCATTTGTCATCTCAGAACAAAAATGAGCATATTCCCTACCACATGTACTTTAAAGTATTTTTATTTTTAAGGAGTTATATAACAGTATCTTTCCAATAGTTTGTTTCAACTAAGAAAAAGCAAACTTATTTGTAATTTTGGATATTTAAAGCAGGTATTATTCCCTAGGTGTATTTGACCAAATATCCTATGGATTCTCTCAGTTGCACTGTTCTAGGCAGACTAGTATATATTCCATTTACTATGGCAAACTTTCACTAGACTCATTTCTGCTGCATGCTACTAAGTACCTGATTAGTTTTATTAAATAAAAATTGTGTTATTATTTTTATTGCCTATAAATTAAAAGCACAGAGAAAATTAGCTTAACTCTCATATTTTACTCTGTGAATTCTATTTTGGAATTATTTTTAAATTTAAAAGTTGGTGCTAATATAGCTTTATATGAATTAAAGAAAAAGCATCTAGAACTATAGAACTATCAAATAAGAATATTAATTTATATACTTAACTAAAGTAAATGTTAAGATATTTTTAAATTTTGAGTATAATTCTGTTATATTTCAATATATAAAGATTGTAGTTTTTTGATAATTTATGAGTCTGAAATATTTTAGACTTCAAAGTTCTACTATGAACACAGCAAATACTTAGCCAGTCCTCTAGAAATTTATATTTAACTTACTTCCAACTCCTCAAAAAACTTTTTTAATGTTAGGTAATATTAATGCCTTCCCTAATTCTTTAAGGTATTCCCTAATTTTTTTCAGGCCACACCCATTTGATGCTCAAGGGTTACTCCTGGCTAAGCACTCAGAAATTGCCCTTGACTTGGGGGGACCATATGGGATGCTGGGGGATCAAACCGCAGTCCTTCCTTGGCTAGCGCTTGCAAGGCAGACACCTTACCTCTAGGTATTCCCTAATTTTTTAAACTTTGAAAGGAACAGGTTTTAAGTGATTTTACTATTTATGGACAGACAAGCAATTGATTTAAAAGTTAAACCAATATGTAGACCCACCAACAATATCATTACCAGTCGATTGTAATGGTTATATTCTATCATAGAAAAAGAAAAGAAAAAAAGCGGATTTTTGTTTTGTGTTGTTTTCAGATCACCTCTGGCACTGCTCAGAGCTTACTTTTCTCTTTGAATTTAGGGATCTTTTCTGGTAGTACTCAGGGAACCATATGGAGTGTTAAGGATCAAAGTTAGGTTGATTGTGTGCAAGACAGATACCTTACTGTATACTATTACTTTGGTTCAGAAAATAGATTTTTAAGATTTTAACTGATGAAAACAAGTTATGAAAGAAATAGTACTAATAACACTTACATCCTTGTGTAAATTTCTTTCCTTATCAGAAAGGAAGGAGCTAAATTACAGTTGATTGAATATACAAAATAATTAACTGCTCACTCTTCAAAGTATTTGACATCTCACTTAGTCTTCCATAACAGCCTTAGGAAACATCTACATACTGTAATCTCCACATTATAGATAAGTTAACTGAAATTCATGAAGGTTAAATACATTGACCAAGACAGCCTCTGGATATGTAAACAGATTTGTTTGACACCATGTTCTGATCTTCCAGGTATGATATGCCTGATTCAGTGCTTCCAAGTTTTTAAAAACATTATTCGGACTAAGCCCTATAGTTCAGAATGTCCAGGATTACTCTGGGTGGTGCTTTGTTCAGTTTTGTAGACCTGATAATTCTTCACTTGGGCAATGTGAGAAAGTGTAGGACCCTGAAAGCCTCACTGAGCAGTGAGGTTTTGGCACAAAGGAAATAACTAGGACCTTCCATATTTGAGGATTGGGCTATGCAACTTGACTAATCTCCCCAGAAAATGACATTTACATAATTTATAAGAAAACAAAAATATATTATAAAGGAACTTACCATATTAACATTTAACTCATATTTTCACATAATTTTAACTCAAGTCATTTGAACACTGAAAATCTCAAATTTTTATGCCAAGAACTTTTTAAATATATATAAGAAAAAATTTTGCTTTACTACTTTCCCATATGTTTAAAATAAAAATAAAGTTAACTTATCAATGAGTGGGCACTTTGAGAAAAAAAAGTGGCAAAAGAGGCAAAAGAAAATAAAAAAGGCAAGAAAGTAATTGGGGAAAATGAATTAAGAACAATGACAACTTTTAGTGCATAACTCACTTCCCACAGATCATCTGAAAGGCAAAATATTAAGTATTATTCTTGGCTTGCAATTATATTTGTTCTCACATTTAGCATTAATGAAAGGGCAACAGGAAGGGACTGCACATATTTTTTTGTTAGAAATAAAAGGAGAGTGTCATTTGTTTCATCTTTTATACCCTCTGTTAAGTACACTTATTATATTTTTCATGTTAGAATTTATTCAGAATGTCTTTTGGCTCCAAGACCATCCTTTGGTGATGCTAATCTAATTCTTTGGTTCTCAGACTAGGCAATTCAGAATTGCTCCAGCAAGACTGGAAGACACCAAAAATGTGTCTGACTATACTCCAAACCCATTCAGTTCCAGAAATCGAACTCAGGTCCTTCTGCAAGCAAACCATGCACTCCAAACTTTGAGTTATATCCTCAGCTCCCCTAAAGTCATCATTTTGTTTGTTTAGTTTTTGAGCCACACCCAGTGATGCTCAGAGTTTACCAAAGCTCTGCTCTCAGTAATCACCTCTCTGGGTAGGCTCAGGGACAATATGGCATGCTGGAAATAAAATTCAGGTAGGCCACTTGCAAGGCAAAAGCCCCAGCCACTTCATCTCTCTAGTTCTTTAGAAGGTATTATTTTCTAGAGAATTACCTCATTATATTCAGTGGACTATCACTCTCTATTGTATAACTTTAGTTATATCTCCCACAAAATATTTACTCCTTATCCTGATATTTTAATGAAGTAGAATAGCACAAACTTTTTAACTCTAGTAAGACAGAATTTTAAATCAACTGATTATGAAATTCCAAGGTCACTTTTTAGTGTAATAAGACATATGCAAATATTTTCAAAATATATGTAGTACCCTTATTATTATAGGAAATTTAGAAATGCATAAATACTGCTCTTCATTTTTATTTCACAACTTGAACAGAATGTTTAAAATCAGAAAATAAGGAGAAACAGCTAATTTATACTGGGTAGAGAGTCATTATTTGCTCTTTTTATTTTATTTTTTCTGTACATAAAACCATAGATTCAAAAAAGTCTAGCACAAGTGATGCTAAAATTTTTATCTAGTTTGATTGATAATTGAAAAATAAATCTGTATTCCTGTTATTAATGTTGGGATCAGTTATTTTTCATTTTTATTTAACCCATTAAATTTTATAAAATTACTTTTTGTTGAATTTTAGATATAATAAAAAATGTTTCAAGACCAATTCCACCACTGTTGGCAACCTCCCTCCACCAATATTCCTAGAATTCATCCCAACTTACCACCCCTCACTCCAGCCTGCCATTATTGCAGAACCTCTTAAAGTTTGGTTGTTAAAGTTTGGGTCTCAGTTTTCAAGATTGTTGTTTCTGACTTATGTATTTAGTCTGTATATTTAGTCTTTCTTAGCATCAACAATACCTGAAAGCCTTTAGCTCCCATCTCTAGGGCATAGTAGAGTGTTCTTAACACTATCCACTTAAGCCTTTGCATTTCTAAATAGCACATGTAAGAAATATCATCTTGTATTTATCCATCTTATGACTTAATTCATTTAACATAATATCTTCTAGTTCCATCCATGTTGCAGCTTATTGCATGATGGAATCATTCCTTACAGCTATATAGTATACCATGGTATATATGATTCATTCATCTTTCGTTGGACATCTAAGTTTTGCTTGAATCAGTTTTAACTATGCTTTGAACAAAAAAAAGTTCTCCATAGATGCATATAAGCATGGGAAATCTTTAATATAAAACCAAGTTCAATGTGTGTTTTGTTACCCTAACTGGCCCTCTCCTCTCCCTACTCCCAAATGCATACACCTGGGTTCATATCTTTTATATAGAAAACCTCTGAAACATTCACAACAGTCATTCTATAATATTGTAACATTTTTTTCAATTGAAGCACTTCTTATATAAAAAATATTTCCATGCCCTAAAAAAAATACACTAAAAAGCATACTTTCAAATGATATGGCATTATTTTTATTTTGAATTCAGGAATTTTAGGTTCAGTGGTATGTAGCAAGGAGATATAATGAATAACTCATGGATACAAGATATTAGCATTCTTTGTGCACCCTATTAAAAATAAAATTATGATTGTTATATCTGAGAATCCTGCTTTTAAAAGGCACAGATGACTCATTTTAGTGTCATTTGTATTGCTAAGAATGTATCTTTATTCTCATTCATATAATAGAAATAGAGCCTCATACTCCCATGTCCTTCCTCTGCTGAAACAGTGCTTCAGAAAGTATCTATTAAGTTATTAGAACCTGTAGCAGGAAGGAAATCTGTATTTTCAATGCCAGGAAGTTTCATTAGAACTCTGAGAGCAGAAATATTCACCAACTCAACTAAAGCCATTTTTATTCACACTAGAAAATCCATACAGACTTTAGGCTCTTCCTATATCACCCTCAAAATAATACAATATTTTGTGTATGCTGGATGAGGAATCCACTTACTTTTCCACTTTGAAATTCTACTTTCCCTTCTCTTTTATGGACAGCATATGGATATTATCCTACAGAGATTTAGGTCAGGTTAAATTTTCAATCAGAGCACATAAATGCTTTTTAACAGTTTTTCTATATATTGATCCAAATTGCCTAGTATTCTGGGAGGGACAATATACATAACAGAAGTCAGTGTTCAATTTGTACATACTTGTTGCATTAGAAAAAGAAAGAACTGAAACAATTCTTCATACACTTCAGGTTTTATGTGACTTTACTTTAAATTACTTAAGAGATGACTGAAACAGAGGGTACATTTAAAATCATTTGGTTGTTTTGCAGACAATGTAAACTACCTATAAATAAGACAGGAAATTAGCTTTAAAATGTATGGTATAAAGTGTGATATATCTTGAATAAAATAGAGAAATGGGGAAGCAAGCAAGTTTAGGACTTTAAGACTTAGGAAGGAAAGGGTATGCACCGTGAATATCTGTCACTGTTCATAAGTCAGAAGTATTTTAAATGCTTTAAATTTATATTCAATGTTTCAGAAAATGTATAAAAGAACATTTCAATGTGTCTGTAGTAAATGCAAATGAATGAGCAGCCATAAGTAGAAAATGCATGGGACTAAAATAGTACTGGACACAAGTACTTTACATACATTCATCTTAATCTTCTCAATTCTATAAAAAGAGCATTGCTGTTATCATACTATTTATATCTGGAAAATAGAGAATTTAGGCAGACATTTTTTATATAATTGAGAATAGACAGACATTTAGGCTCCAGAGTTCATGTTCATGTTCTTAACTATTATTTCAACTACCTCTTTCAAATTTCAAGGATTATTTTTCTTTATTCATCATTCAGAAATATTGATTTTTCCCAACTGTCTAAACCTTCACTTCACCTCCAAGTTCCCTGACTAAATATATCATAAATGTATGCACACACATTTAGTATTTGTTTTCTCAGTCTTTTTTCAAATGGCACAAAATCCTTTGAAATTTTCAGATAAATGCAAATAAACTTTTAAGTCAATATTTGGCATACATGAAAGCTGGCTCAAGGCAATTTTTAGCATCACAAAAAGAAAGCTTCAGTGGCCCAATAATGACTTTGTTTATTTAGCCAATTATTTATTCATAACATCAAGAGCATATATTCTTTTAAGTTAACTTACAGCTAGAACACCTTACAGCTGAGAGAAATAAACAGGCGGCATACTTCCAGGAACAGCCAGAAAATTTAGTAGTTTCTTAAATAAGTAATTTAAAGTAAAGTCACATAAAACCCGAAGTGTATGGCTAAGTGAAGTAGGCAATTTGTTGTTTGGGTTAGAGTTTATGGAGAAAAAGCTTAAGTATCGGCAATAAGCATATCATCTCTGACTCCAGAGATGTTCCCACACCTTCTAATTGGTGCCATTCTGTACTAATCAATACACTACAAGCACCTAATAGGCACTCCCTCAAATCCTAGAGAAAAGCTCACACCACAAAATTCAATGCAAGCCTGAATATTCATACCCAAGTGCAAATGTTAATTCATGCAGTGCTTGCGTTAAACTGGTCTAATTATCTACTGAAGGAATCTATTAAAGGCATGCTGTCAATCCTACAGATTGGGTTCAGCAAAGTGAAACTGAACTGCGAGCCTTTTCAGCTAATTACAAAATTTTGCCTGACATGCTTTAAGAATGGTTTAAAAAAAAAAAAAAAAAGACCAGATATAGTTCCCTAACAGACACTACTTCTCTTATAAATTAAAAATAAAAAAAACTGGACATCATGATAGAAAGAGGAAAATATAGTATCATGCTTTCATAGCATCTTTTATATTTACATTTTTTGGAGAGTTTTTATGCCACACCTAGGAGTAATCAGGTGCTACTCCCAACTCTCTATTCAGGATATCTCCCAAGTATTCAGAAGACTATGGAGTGTCCAGAATTTAACTGGGATAAACTGGGTGCAACAAATGCTTTTGCTTCAACGCACATATTTTTGTTGTTTTGGTTTGTTTTAGGGTCACACCCAACATTACTTAGAGATCACTCTGCATGCAGGAATCATTCTTAGATAACTCAGAAAATAATATGGGATAAAACAGATCAAACCTGGGCCAGCTATCTGCAAGGTAAGTGCCTTAGACACTGTACTATCTCTCCAACCCAACCTCACATCTTTTGTATTTTCAAAAGAAATTTGGCATGACAAAAACTACCAGATTTCAGAAAACATACTTTCCCTCATATGTGACCAACTCTAGTTGAATATGGTATTTTGTATAGTCCTCCAGGAATGATCCCTAAGCACAAAGTCAAATGTAAGCCCTGAGTAATGCCTGATGTAGCCCCCCACAAAAAAGAAAATTTTAAATGACTTATAAATGGGTTTCCAATACATCGTCTTAAATAGTGAATACATTTTCAATACTTAGAGGTCCTCTTCTGTGTCTATAATTTCTCTCAATTTTGCTAAAATTCCATTTATGTCATACTTTCCTTCTTTTTTACTACTAAACTAAAATTCAAGAGGAAAATGCAGTTCTTTATTAACTTCCTTTTCCTCTGGTATTTACCATTGTTTCAATAGCGGAGAACTTTGTTTCTTTCTACATTTTTCTTTTCTATTACTAACATTTTCCATAAGACTGAACCCATCTGATAAGTATCACTCACTTCTTTATTTTCTCACTTAGCATAATCACCTCAAGTTTCATGTATTTTAACCCATAAGGTACAGTTTCAAAACCTGAACAGTAGATTAGTATTTGATCTGTATATTTTACACCATTTCTTTATTAATTTTCTATTGATGGACTTTTAGGTTGATTGGAGGGTGGAGTTCTGGGGGAGGAGGAGCCACTGGGACAATGATGGGGAGAAGTAGACACTGGTATAGGATGTAGTGCTGAAAGTTTTATGCATGAAACCCTATAATAACAGTTTTGTTAACCACACAGTGCCTAAAATAAAATTTAAGTCATGCATAAAAATAAATTTAAAACATTTGTATGTGATAACCCATGAATGGGACTCAGTACTAGAATACCTAAGGTGCATGTGTGAAACCACAGTTTAATCACTGATACCAACCCCTCACTAACATGTATGATCACCAGCACTGAAATTGGGATTTACAACATGAAAGCACCATCACAACATTTGCAACATTTGCAAACCCCAAGAGAACAGAACCAACAAAAATAACAAGAGAAATGAAGGAGGGAAACAAGTAGTTGTGATTTATATATAACTGGCTACTTCAAGATCTTAAGATAATAGGTATTCATTTTTCAATACTATCTATGACATTAGCTATAGATCATCATGCAGAACTCTTATTTTTAACCCATATATTTTTATTATGTACATGGCTTTTATTACGTGTGCTCATTTGATTTTGCTAAATCTCCTTATAGGACTATATAAGTTTTTCTTTCCTTTTGTTTATGGAGTTCACATTCATTTATATATAATGATATGGAGCACACTTGGTCATGATGAAAGAAACACCAAAACTTTATTGAGATTTTATAACCTATGATCATCAGAGATATTATGGATATATCTGTCTGTAGGGTGTTTTATTTCTTGTGGTGAAATTTGGGGGCACCCAGCAGTGCTCAGAGTTTATTCCTGACTCAGTACTCAGGGATCACTTCAAGACTTGCAATGAAAATCATATATGTTGCCAGGGACTAAGTCTGAGTCAACTATGTGCAAGGCACATACCTTGCTGTACATACCTGCTGTACTATATCTCTGGACCATGTTCTTGTATGATTTGGGAATTGAGTGATATTGGCCACTTAAAAATGTGATTAGGAGTATTCTTCTCTCAGATATATTAGAATCCTTTGCTCAGAAAAAAATTCTTTCCACAAAATATTGATTAGGTAAACTTATGTCATTTGATTCCTGAAGTTAGTTATCCCTGGTTCAGGTTGTATGATTCTAAAAGTTTGGTTCATTCTTTTTTTTATATGTTTGCATAGTATTATCCATAGCACTTTCTAATGGTACTTTTGTTTATCAGCTTCAGCTCTTTATTTTATGGTGCTATTTTTGTTTTTGATTTTAGGGCTACATTCTGCAGTGCTCAAGGTTATTCTTGGCTCTATACTCAGGAGTGACCTCTGCTGGTTCTCATGGGACTAGATGTGGTACCAGGGATTTGAACTACCTCATTTTCTATCCAAGAAAGCAACTTAATCTC
The DNA here is from genome assembly GCF_024139225.1 of Suncus etruscus. Lineage (NCBI taxonomy): Eukaryota > Metazoa > Chordata > Mammalia > Eulipotyphla > Soricidae > Suncus > Suncus etruscus. The sequence goes on along the minus strand of NC_064860.1, from coordinate 76,438,757 downwards.
TTATATATCCAGCCCTAGTTTCTGATATGCTGTTTGCTATGGTTTTGTTTTTAATCACTTCTACTGATCTTTTCAGAGAACAGTTTTTGTTTGCATTGATCTCTGGTATAATCTTTTTAATTTCAATTTTATTGATTTATTGTTTCTTAAATTTCCTTTATTCCTTTTGCTGTCTTTGGTTATACTTATTCTTCCTTCTCTAGTAATTTCAGATATATTGCTATATTTTAATACATTTATCCCTTAATATTACTCAAATATTTGAACCATGCATGAAATATTGTAGCTTCTCAATAAATATTTATTCAATAAATGAATTAATGATATGAGTGGTTGTAGATAAATGAAAGTAAAGAGAAATAAATTCCAGTAATATTTTAGATAATCACCCTAATTCTGTACCTGAATTCCTAAAAATAACATATTAATTTGATAGATAAATTATTTTTGGAGAATAAATAATATAAATAATAATATGAAAGTAAAAATAATCTATAAAATCTATACTTGTTTCACCCAATTTTTGATATCTTATATTATGTATGATATTTTTTCTTTTTGGTCTGTGGAATTATTCCTGGGTCTATGCTCAGAGGTCACTCCTGGTAGATTTTGGGGACCATATGGATGCTGAGTAACTAATCTTAGTCAGCTGAAGGCAAGACAAGTGCCCTACCCACTTGCATTCTGAGTCTTCATGTTGATTTTTGTGAAATCACTATACACCCCAAAATGTATGTAATATGATTGGCAATTAGCAAAGCTTTCTTATAGCACAAATATTTAATTACCTCGTTTCTGTCTGGGAATGACACTATACAGTATCATAGATTACAAGCTGTTCAAAACACACACATCAACATCAGTGTAATGTCTGGAGATAAACTTATTAACTGTAGCCTTGAATTCCAACTGCTGATATGAATTGGTGCCTAGAGGATGTAAGGCTGGGGTATATTTTTAAAAAGAGAAAAAAAGCAAATAATCAGGAGAAGCATAGTTAAGAAAGCTCGAACAAAAGGCAGGAACAAAAGAACACTAAATCTGTACAGGGAAGTAAATCAGAAGCTCTTTAGATTGTAATAAAAAACTGCAGAAATGCAATATCAAAAGTTAAATAAGGTCATTCATAAGAGAATATCTGTAGCATATTTCCAACTATTGTGGGAGTAAAATTCATGAATAATATTAAAGGTATTTACATGATCCACTGTTCTCCTGAATAGAGTTTGCCTAATATAGTCAGACTTCCTTTATTTGAGAAAAATACACACTCAGTGTTGTAAAACCTAAACTAGACTGTCAAGGTTATTTTTTAAAAAAAGATAAAATCTGAATAGAATAAGTTATGTCAATATTATAATTTTATTTCATTGGTTATATATTATTGGATCAAAATAATGCTAAATATTAATTATGTGGTGTCCTTCATGATACAAACTATACTCTAATTTTCATTTCCTTTTCTATTTTGTTATCGTTGCAACTTTCAGGCATTTTATACCTGGTTTTGTTCACACACTTAGTTACAGTGTTCACTAAGAGTTTCACTCTTTTAGTTGAGGTATTTACTTCCATTTGCTTGAATTTTCTACCAGATATGTCATAGTTCTGGAATTACAAAGGAACATGGCATCAGGATCATGCTCAGCTAACTCAGTTTCATATAAGGCATGGATTTTACCACTGAGCCAGACCCATGGAACCTATACTCTCATTTTTCTAATAATTTGGTATCTGTTTTGTTTTAGAATCTTAAATTTTAAATCTAATACCAATTTCCCTTTGTAAAATAAACTTTATAAGAAAATCAAATGTCAAAGAAAAGGAATAGTCCCTAATAAGTAAATATATATAAAATATATAAATATATATTATATATAAATATATATTATATATAAATATATATATTACTCTCCTAAATACAGGCAAGGCATGGAGGAGGAGGGAAATGCAGGACATTGGTGGTGGAGGGCATTGCACTGGTGAAGGGGGATGTTCTTTTATATATATACATACATATATATGTATATATATATATAATTAAAACCCAACTAAAACATGCTTGTAATGATGGTGCTTAAATAAAGACAATTATGTATAAAAATAAAATAAAAATTATTCTCCTTTAGAAGTCTTGTTTGTTTTGGCTTGATTTGGGGCCACAGTTGCTTAAGGCTTACTCCTGGTTCTGAGTTCAGCAATCACTTATAACATTATAAAGTGTGCAAGAAGTGTATAACCCATCCTGAGTTGGCTGCATACAAGAAAAATAACCAACCTATTGTAATATCTCTCCAGGTCCTAGTCACCTTTTTAACATACATCTTCTTTACTATTACAACTATTAATACATGGCAGAAAGATATATACATAGCTAAGAGCAAATCATTGTTTTTGAAAAAGTTTCCCCTAATTTTTGTTTCATGTTTATTTTTCCATCTTTTTTGTGCATATATTTACATGAAACATGCTCAGGGCTAGAAGTCTCTAGTTTTCTCCTGAACTCTACTAACAATTTTTGGGATGTAATTACGTGCCTTTTCTGAGTTTTTTATTAATGATTCAGAGATAATCAAAAGTATATGTGGTTAAGTGCAATATTTTAAGACACTTTGGATCATATATTTTAGCAAGGCACCAAACAATAACAAAAACAAATATACATGTGGAATTTAAATTTTGTATTTTTATTTCTGCTAATAAAATTTTATTTATTATCTTTAAAACATTAAAATGTGTTGATGCTGTCCAATACTACTAGTAGATAAAGCCATGACTCCCCATTTAATTGCAAAATATTTGTCCACAATTCTATATCAGGTTTTATATTCTATACAGCAATGTAATTCTCTCTCTCTCTCTCTCTCTCTCTCTCTCTCTCTGTGTGTGTGTGTGTGTGTGTGTGTGTACTGAAGATACTGAATTTAAAACAGTCCTACTCATGCTCATTATTGGTTGTGATGATAGAGATAACTGAGTCATATATACATCTCACCAGGAAGCATCTAGCCTGCATTAGTTTGCATGTCAGTTCCAAGCAGAAGAGTAAAAGAGATGAAAGAGTTTTAAGATTTAATCTACAGACAAGTTTAGAGATTTTTTTTTTTTGGCCAATTACTGTTCGTCAATGCAACTTACAAGAATTGTTAAAACTTAAGGAGTAATTTAAAAAAATTTACCTTTGAAAGGGAGATTGTGGTCACACTGTAGAAGGCATGACTAGAGAGTCAGATATTGAACCTTTAAAAAAATCAGTCTAGGGGCCAGCGAGGTGGCGCTAGAGGTAAGGTGGTTCCCTTGCAAGCGCTAGCTAAGGAAGGACCACGGTTCAATCCCCCGGCATCCCATAGGGTCCCCCCCAAGCCAGGGTCAGTTTCTGAGTGCTTAGCCAGGAGTAACTCCTGAGCATCAAATGGGTGTGGCCCAAAAAACCAAAAAAAAAAAAAAATCAGACTATCACAATTTTATTCTTTGCAGATTCAATGTATATAATACAGAGATTTATGCTTGATTTTCATTTTGTAAAATTATCTTATTTCTCTGTATGTTTCATGACTTGCTGAAGCAAAGTAAGATATTGAAATAAAATAAGATCTAAACCCTTGGAGCTCCTCCAGTACATAGAATATACATCTTCTATGACACTTAGTATAGCATATTGCACAAAATAGACTCTCAAAATATTTGCACAATCAATTATATAAACATGCAATAAAATACAAGGAGTATCATGTTAAGCTATCCTTTCACATCTACTTGGCATAAAAGAAACATGAGCACACTGTAACTCAAATTACCTTCCCAATAGCTGTTTGAATAGCTAATATATTTTCTTATTTAATGGTATGAAGAGTATTAAATTTATTTGTCCTACTGACAGTCATATAATGATTTTGAGAAGAGTTGGAATTAATTTATTCTGATAGTGAAAATTCTGGCCAAAATCTTCAAAATCAAAGTAAACAACAAAAAGAAGACAGAAGGGTCTAGGGCTCTGCCACAGTGATATTATGATATGCAGAGTTAAAGCCAGATAGTTCTATATTTAGGAGAAAAGAAGCATAAAAACTAAACAAAAAACAAGAATCACAGACTTATCTTTATTGGTCAAACTAATGTTATTCTAGAAAAAGACAACTGTTCCTTCAGTAGACAAGTATTAATTCTACCTGGAAGTTCTAATTACCTGAAGAGAAAATTCAGGTAAGAAATAAAGATAAGTTAAGCTATTCTTATTTACAAAGTTTGACCCAAAATCTCAGGGAAATTTTAAGTAATCAAGTTGAAAATGGCTTAGCTAAGTTACATCTTTCTTTTTGAAACTGGGTTGGTAGTCAGCAATCATTAATCAGAAATCTGGCTTTGGGGTCTTTTTTTTTAACAATCAACAGATAGGATCTTTTCTAAATATCAAAAAGAGAACAAGATATTTCTAGTCAGCATCATCGATAAAAAAGAATTAGAAGTTGGGTGTCTTCTGTAGTCACTGACAGGGAATTGAGTTCAGGCTACTGAGACAAGATGGAGTTTGTTCTGTTCAAAGCATTTTTCACAGAAGAATGATATCAAGGAAAGTATTCAGGAATCTGGTGCTAAAGAGAATAGTGGGCGTAATATCAGATGTAGTCATTTTGAAGATATTTGTAAACAGATTCCTGTACTTTAGAAAGAAAACATGAGGGAGTGCAGAACAGATAAGTAAAATTCTGTTACTGCCAACTTGTTAGTGAAAAAGCAACCCAAGAAGCATAGTAAGTAGAAGGGAAGGGGAGTATGTTAGAGTGTAATAGTAATGCACACTACCTGTGTGTAAGACCATTTGAGGCCAGAAGTAGAGTTGCATGCAAATAACTTCTTATTTATTTTTGTCTAGCCCAGCTTGATCCCTGATCAATAATAAGTGCTCAATGATTAATTTGCAAATAAACAAACAAGGGAAATAAAACTCAGAAAAGAATGGATTTGAATATATTGAAACAAATATACCTATGGAAAATTTAATGTCATTTGTGAGTTAGGTCATTTTTCTCAAATTTAAGACTTCAGGCAATTAAGATTTTCTAAATGTCACCTGTCCTCAGTGCAATAAGTTTAGATATCATTTTATATCAATCAACAGAGTGTCCTCAGTGCAATAAGTTTAGATAAAATTTTTATATTAATCAACAGAGTAATTTTATGTCTATTAAATATCAAATTAAAAATTGGAATATTAGTTTGTGTCCTGTTCTTTATATTTGTTTTTATGTAACTTTTTTAAACTTTACAAAAGTTTTGAATTCATAATGACTTGAGTGTATTAAAAATAGAGAAGCATAAACCCTCACCTAATATCACATTTGGTTTTAATATTGAATTTTGCCTTTTGGGGAAAATATTTTGTCAGCTTCTTCTGTTTTATCTAGTTCACCTCCTACTCTCATTTTTTAATTATTTTTCCAACTTTTATTTATCATTACCAAACATAGATTTTTTTCCTTACCTGCAATGACAAAACTAAAGTAAGCAGCTCTTTGTACATTTTGCATGCTTATCAAATTTGTCTTCAAGCTTTAGCTATGCATCAATAAGAGGTATTCCTTTCCCATGATAAGTCCTATGAGATGAATAGGATAGTAACCTAAATTCAAAAATAGGATCCTCGTGTTATAATCTATAAAAACCCTATTTCTTATGTGGAAGCAGGATTCATAACTTGTCTCTAACTGAAAGAACATATGGGCTCTGGAGTGATAGCACAGCTGGTGAACTTTGCCTTGCACACAGCCAACCCAAAGTGACCCTGGGTTCAGTCCCCAGCTTCTTATATGGTTCGCCAAGCCTTCCAGGAGTGAGTTCTGAGCACAGAACCAGGAGTAACCCCTGAGCAGCACCAGGTGTAGCCACAAACAAAATAAAGCAAACAAAAAATGAATATATGAGGAGTGATCAGATGGCATTGTCTTGATACAAGATGATAAGCAATAGATGATAGATATATGTCTGATGGAAAGGAAGAAAGAAGGAAAGAAAGAAAGAAAGAAAGAAAGAAAGAAAGAAAGAAAGAAAGAAAGAAAGAAAGAAAGAAAGAAAGAAAGAAAGAAAGAAAGAAAGAAAGAAAGAAAGAAAGAAAGAAAGAAAGAAAGAAAGAAAGAAAGAAAGAAAGAAAGAAAAGGAAGGAAGATAGGAAGGAAGGAAGGAAAGGAAGGAAGGAAGAAGAAGGAAGGAAAGAAAGAAAGAAAGAAAGAAAGAAAGAAAGAAAGAAAGAAAGAAAGAAAGAAAGAAAGAAAGAAAGAAAGAAAGAAAGAAAGAAAAAGAAAGAAGGAAGAAGGAAGAAAGAAAGAAAGAAAGAAAGAAAGAAAAGAAGAAAGAAAGAAAGAAAGAAAGAAAGAAAGAAAAAAGAAAGAAAGAAAGAAAGAAAGAAAGAACGAAAGAAAGAAAGAAGGAAGGAAGGAAGGAAGAAGGAAGGAAAGAAGGAAGAAGGAAGGAAGAAAGAAAGAAAGAAAGAAAGAAAGAAAGAAAGAAAGAAAGAAAGAAAGAAAGAAAGAAAGAAAAGAAAGAAAGAAAGAAAGAAAGAAAGAAAGAAAGAAAGAAAGAAAGAAAGAAAGAAAGAAAGAAAGAAAGAAAGAAAGAAAGAAAGAAAGAAAGAAAAGAAATAAAAGAAAAATGAAAGAAAGAAGAAAAAGAGAAAGGAAGGAAGGAGGGAAGGTAATAAGGAAAAAGGAAGAAAAGAAGGAAGGATGGAAGGAAGAAAGAAAAAGACGAAAGAAAATGTTCCCCTCAACTTCATCCTGCATTCATTGAAAAATCAAATCACTTAATTTTGAAGCTACAAAAAATAATTCTACCAATAACCATTGGAGCCTAAAAGTATGTCCTTCCTCATTTGAGTTTTCAAATATATCTTGCTTTTAATATCACTTCTGTAGCCTCAAAAGACCACAAGCAGAGGACATCGGGAAGTCTTACCTAGAATCCAAGCCCAGAGAAAATGTGAAATATAAATATTTATGGTTCAAGCAGCTAACATTTTAGTAATTTATGCTAAAATACCCAAGAAAACTAATATAACGATAAAAATTGTAGCTGATTGAGTTAGATGAAGAGACATTTAGAAAAACGGGCCAACGTCTCTGTTACAAGACACAAGAAAAAGGGGGAAAAATGTGGGAGAAATAAAAATCATTTTAGATGAAATGAATTTAGAATATTAAATCTTATAAAATATATAGGGAAACTGTAATTAAAATGTAGAAAAAGATAAAAATTGTTTGGATTATGAAATGAAGTAACAGAAGAGTTGGAAATGTGTAGGAAGGGATAAGAAGTGTCATATAAACATCTTGGAAACTAAAAAAATATCATAAACAATAAAATTAAAAGTAAGTCATGATCTTAAATTTTAACAAAATAGAAAACTAGAAAAGGTTTTATATTTCATAAGAAAACAGAAATTTATACTTCAGTGTATAATCAGAAATAACTCCTAAGCATTACTGGGTATGACCCCCACCCAAAAAAATACATTTAATAGAAGTTGGGTGATGCAGAATGCACAGTTCAGGAGACCATATCTCAACATGGTAGAAGGGTAAGTAGAAAGAAATAGACTAGTGATGTTGGGAGGAAATGTGATTAATGTGTGCCACCTGGGGTTCAAATGGAGGCATCAGTCTCAAAGAAAGATGATTTTTCACTCTGAGATTGTAAAAAGTAAAAGGTATAAAAGGACATACTATAAGGACATCAGATCTAAAAGTTCATATAGGATAGTCTCTAAATTTTTGATAAAGAAAGGAAGTTTAACTTAAAGATGAGAGGGAAGAAAGACTAGGAATTGGATGTGAGAGGAGGTTTGGAATAACTGTTGTGCAGACTGTGTTAAAGGATCAACAAGATATTAATGAAAGGATTAAGAAGCAATTAAAGTCAGGCAACGTGAATTGGTGATAGGCCAAGTCTGCAGAGTTGTGCTTGAAATCTGTCACTGAAGCTAGGTATCAGCGAGTAGAGAGGTTGGATTTATGGCAGATCGTTGGCTCATAGAAAGCATAGCATACCTCAAAAAGGATGAGACCTGCATATACCACTCAATTTGAAAAAGACAGCCGGGCAATGGAGATTTTAACAACAGATGGCATATATACTTTCAGTCAGCTAATTTTTTTATATTCAATGCCTGCAAAACAGAAAATACCCTAATGTTTTACTCGCAGCCTATCTCAGTACTGTTCATAACAGTTATATCCCTAGACCATTTCTTTTATTCCATTTTCATTCCCCAGTTCCTTATATATTTTATTTTAAAATATGTAAAAAGGAATTGTTATTTTCTTATCATGTATTAAATAGAAGCAGCACATTCTGTTAGAGATTTGTATGTGGAGCACAGAATTCTGATTCTGTGAATTATCTAGGTGTCCTGGGAAGGTGTTTTCTCATCTTTGTGTGCTGTAGGTTTCTGATCAATGGAATAATAATTCTTAACTTTCAGGACTGGAGCTATAGCACAGTGGTAGAGCATTTGCCTTGCATGCAGCCGACCTGGAGAAGACTAGGGTTCAATCACTGGCATCCTATATGGTCCCCAGAGCCTGCCAGGAGTGATTTCTGAGCACATAATCAAGAGTAACCCCTGAATTCTGCCAGATGTGACCCCAAAACAAACACATAAACAAAAAATCTCTAACTTTCAATATAGAATGATAATTGAATGAAATAATTTATGTATTACCAATGGATCCTTAATTGCCATTAAAATATTATTATTCAGATTTATCATACAAGTAGTATAGTACCATGTATTATTTTTGCTTTTAAAAATAAGACAGTAAAATAGTGATAAAAGGTAAAAAAAAATATAAAAAACAGAAATAATAATATAGACAAAATTGGGGCCGGCGAGGTGGCGACTGATGTAAGGTGTCTGCTTTGCAAGCGCTAGCCAAGAAAGGACCACGGTTCGATTCCCCGGCATCCTATATGGTCCCCCCAAGCCAGGGCAACTTCTGAGCGCTTAGCCAGGAGTAACTCCTGAACATCAAATGGGTGTGGCCTGAAAAAAACAAAAAAAATTAATTGAATATCTTTCATCCAAGAATTAACACTGTTAATATGCTAAGACAAAATTTTATAACTAGATGGGTAGATTTAAGGCCTTAAAACATTTTACAGATGCAAGAACTGAGACCAGCTAACACAACCAGCTTTACAAAGGATGTAAAATTAATTAAATGCAGAGCCAGGACTAAAAATGAGTTCCTCCTTCTCCAGGGATTTTGCACTTTCGGTAATGAGAGAAGTAAAAACATTGACCTACCAAAAACCAATGTTTATTGGGTTCACACATTTTTAAAGTAGTCATTCCTCTGGGTATATAATCATTACATGTTATAATTTCACACCTATTAAGAAACAAATAGAAAGTGTACATGTAGATCAGCAAAAAAGACAATTCTCAAAAATAGGATGGAAAATATGTATTTCTATGCCCTACAGCATAACCTGTACAAAATTCATTTCCTCCAGCACCATAGTATGCAAAATGTCTACTTCTGTGAGAGAAAAAAGTCAATATTTCAACTTGATATCAAGAAAAGCATGAAGGGTATAAGTCAGCCACTTAGTGAGCTCTTAAAACTCAATCCTGAGGCCTCTTTTGCCTTATCAACAGGCCCCAATGATGTAAATTAGTTCATTCGAAGTTTAGGAAAAAGTATTTTCTCATATTCTGATAGACCTTGAGCCTAGCCCACAGATTCCACACTTAGCCTGCAATGTGCTAAAGATTTTTGAGGTGAACAAGAAAAAAAAATGAGATAAAAAGCAACTACAAAATTATGTTCCCTGGAGGTTCATGGCTGAGTTCAATTTGCAGATTATTTAGCAAGGTTAACTGCAGCATGTTCTCCTGTAATGATGTAGATATTAGTCCCTCAAATCTTGTTTGCACATTAAAAAAAACATTTATAAAATTAACATATTGTTTGAGTATTTAGGACAATAATTAATTATTGTCTTAATAATTATTAATTGATCATTATTGTTTGGATAGCATAATAAATAATAGCCATGCTTCCATCCAGGAAAATTTCTTCAGTAAAAAGTATGGTTATAGAGTGTGTGTAATGAATGTATAATGAGTGCAAAGAAGAAACTTTGTTCTGTATAAATGTTTCATTTAATTTAATAAGCACTTACTAAGATATTTTTAAACATTTATTTATTTTACTTTTAGGGGCTATACCCGGCAGAGCTCAGGGATTATTCCTGGCTCTGAGCTCAAAAATAGTTCCTGGCAGACTCGGGGAACCATGTGGGATGCTGGAGAATAGAACCTGGTTCCGTCTGGCATTGTCTGCATGCAAGGCATGCCCTATCCACTGTGCCATTGCTCCAGTCCCTATTAAAAATATTATACCTTGTAAACACTTATCAAATACTTATTATGCTTTATAATATATATTGTGTATAATATAACTCAGTGCCATTTATTTTAGACATGTAGTGATATGAAGCTAAAGAAGCCATTGGTATACATTTATAATTTCATATTCTTTTGAGAGGCAAATATATAAACCTGGTAAATTCAATATGTTAAATTAGAGAGTTAATGAAGACTCTGTTAGTAGCACAGAAGTGAAGAGGGTAGAGAGTGGGACATACTCAATCTCATCTTTGTTTTAGTGTTTATGAAGATGATGGTGACTCAATGTACTTTGGATTATGACTAAAAAGCTGCCATAGTGGTAAAAGATGACAAACTCTTGCAGGCATGAATAAAACTTGACCATACCAATATGGCATATTTTGAGACTTTATGCTACTAGTAATTGATAGATAATAAAATTCATGCAGAGAATAATAAAGATAAGAGTCAGTATGTTGTTATGGCCATTAATTGGAAAGCTTTGTTTATTATGCTGAATAGTAGAACTTGACACCTTAAGTCACCAGATGATAATCAATAATGATATATGCTAATACATTCACCTTTTGTGCTGGGGGGTGAACTTTAAAGAAATTGTACTAAAGGAATGGGACCAGGTAGAAGAGTTCAGGTGAGATATTCTGGGGATTTAACTCAAGGCAATTACAGACTATATGAAAGGAGTAGACAGATAGATAATAGAATGACTGAAGTATTAAGCTTGAGTACTTCATGATGAATCAGAGGGTAAGAGGGAAGAGTTCATAATGTCTCCATGGCTGCTATACATGCCTTTACATTATGCCTATGATTAGGGAGACAAGAAAGAAATCTGGAGGGCAGATCAGAAGCTTAGCACCTCCATACCGAAAGCATATGACTAAAAAGTAACTTATCACTTTGTGTTTTAAATTACAAGGATTACATTCATTAGTGATTAATTCAGTGGGTCAGCCTTGACATTATGAACCTAAGTACTTGGCATTGCATTATGAGTTCAATCCTCAGTATTGCCACATGTACCATATGACAATTTTGTTATTGAGTTTAATATCTCTGATATCTTCAAATTCCCTGAGCCGCAAGTGGTTTCTAACCATATCACAGCCACTTGTGTGTTACCCAGCAACTAAAGAGTTTGTTTAGTGATGTATGTAGGCCAGGGAGATAGCGTAATTGTTATAATTTATACCATGTTGCCTGAACAAAACCCTGGTTTCAATTGCTAGCCCCACATAACCTAATAAGAAGCTACTCTGCTGCAAAATAATTCTGACATCATCTAGTATGGTATTTATTAAAATATTATAGTTCTTTATTGGAGTCACTTTGGAGACTCATCCCGGCTAAGAATGTATAATTTTGCTTCCTTTACTCTATAGGACTACCTCTCTCTCTTTCTCTCTTTATGCTTCCTAAATAAGAATGTCCTTTAAGAAAATGAACAAAAAAGGTCATTCAGTAGATTCAAGTCAATTCTTGGCACCACATATAGTCTCTGGAGCATCACCAGGAGTGATCCCTGAGCACAGAGCCTGAAGTAAGCCCTGAGCATAGTTGAGCAAACCCCAGCCCCAAGAATAAAACAAGGAGTTATGATTGTTGTTCAATTTGCCTGTGGCTTCCCAGAAGTTTCTCCAGCAAAGCCAATTTTCAAGTGAGTTCCATGATAGAAGAATCATCCTTCAGAGCTCTCCTGGAACCTGGAAGGGATTCCAGGATCCTCAGCTTGAAGCTTCAGTTCACTAAGGGGACCTAAATCTAAGCTTAGTCTTACACTTCACTCACACCTTAAAAAATAAAGCCTTTACTTACTAGATTTCATTTTGTTTTAATATTATTTTATAGTGCACTTTAGCTAAATTTAGAGGTTTTCTATACATGTTAATGTGATAATGTGGACTTTGGTCTTAATATCAGTTCTCTTACCTGGAGAGTTCTCTCAACTCACATTGGAAATAAAACTAGCTTCAAGATCATTCTTAATATAAAAATTAGAATTATACTTAAACACCTGGAAAATTTCAGGTAAATAATAAGCAGTATTTTCCTCTTACCTTTTAATTTTGTCTCTCATTTCTTTGTATTATAGTTTATTTTTGTTCCTGAGCTTTTTATATTTTCTAGAGTTTTCTTTTATTCCCATTTCTTCTACTTCTTTTCTTCCTAAGCAATTCTCTTGTTTCACATTCCAGGACAGATGCGAGGCCAAGACACAGAGAGAGACTCACATTTTAAAACACAAAACAGATATTATATCTATATCATACAATTATGTTTTTTCTTATATTTATATATTATATATTTATATATATATTTCTTATATATTATATGTTTTCTTCTTATATTTCTAATTTTTTTCCTTAAAAACAGTCTACATGAACAGGACATTTTAAATTTATCTACAGAGCTAAGTAGTGAAATGATTACTAGAAGGCCTTTTATTGTTGTTATTGTTGTTTATTTGTTTCCTTTTATTTAAACAGCATTGCTACAAAGTTGTTAATGATTAAGAAAACTTTTCTAAATAATTTTGATGTTTAGGTTAGTTGGCAAAATGTAATTGAGTCTCCTCTTCATCAATTTTTCATGTTACTTCTCTTTAGGCCACCACAAATCAGAAGCACTTGCTTATTCATTCCTGTGTTCCACACTTCGGTGTCCAAGATACTTTCTCTCAAACAAAAGGTTGCAAGTTCCTTTCTGTTTTCATTAATATAAAGCCTGTGGCTACACAGCTCACCACACAAATTAAATTACATGGATTCATATAAGATCTCAGGTCTCATAAGCTGTTTGTTTCTTTAACCATGCTTGAAATGAAGAAAGGTATTTTTTTATGCTGTTTAATTAAAGCATTAAGGAAGTGGTAGTCTCCCCCATAGGCAAAAACTCTGCAAACTCAATCTTGGGTTGCATCAAATACACTTTCAGCTCCAATTCACAGAAACTTGACTCAAAAGTAGCTTAACACTTTGTATTATGTTTTAAAACTAGAAGGATTACATTCATTTGGGGTCATTTCAGTGGGTCAGCCTTGCCATCATGATCTTGTACTTGGCATTGCTCTTATCTGCCCTCTCCAGCAAGTCAGAAATTCATCCTGAATGATTGCTAATTATTGTACGAAGACTAAGAAGCCTAAAAATTTTAGCCAGCAGGGGTCAGAGAGATAGCATAGCATAAGGTGTTTGCCATGCACACAGCCAAACCAGGAAACAAAAGTTCAATTCCCGGCATCCAATATGGTCCTCTGAGCTAGCCAGGGACGAATTTCTGTGCACAGAGCCAGGAACCCCTGAGTGTCATCAGGTGTGATCCAACAAACAAACAAACAAAACAAATTTTAGCCAACAATACAAATTTCTTCTCCTATACACCCTTTTTACTAGAAATGATTTGTGATCAACCACATAGAATTCCTTCAGAAATTTCTTCTTCAAAGGAATTGGATAATAAATCTATGGGAATTAGTCACAAGCAAGTATCCAGGGCATTAAGCTTGCCCTAGAATATTCTCCTTCATAAAGATCATGGCTCATCTTTCAAGGCAAGCCAGAAACTTATTTATGACTATAGAGCTCTACAGAGTCATCTGAAAACATGCCTGAGCTTGCTGCTGTGTAAAAAAACACGAGGGAGACTGTGTGCAGATGAAACCTTGAGTGGAGAAGGCCTCACAGTGCTCATTGAGCCTTACACATAATGGAAGATTTATGGGGGTTAAAAGTCACCCCTGCCAGCCCAGGGAATTTGTTCCCAATCAAGGTCATCAATATCAGGGATTTTGCTCATACTACAGAAGGAAAGGGAGAAGACGCTTTCAAATCCTGTGGAAACCATGCAGTAGTAGCATCAATGCCAAGGACAGAAGAGAACCAACAAGAAGGAACATCTGTGGCATCAAGATGAATCGAGGTAGGAAGATTCCCAGGGGTCTTTAGAAAGGAGGATCTAAAAGGCATGAGAAGATGCCATCCAGCATCTTAAGAGATGCAATTTCCAGTTGTGGGAACCAAAATATGGCTATTTTCACTGTAGAGATTATAAGTTCAATTGGGAGAGTGCTTATGTGTGGTTCATATTGGAACTGATAAGTTTTATTTCAAATGACTCTGTTGCAAATGCCAGAGTTATGGAATTGAAGCAATCCAACGTCAGACTTGTTCAAAGTCTCACTGTTCCTGTCCTCCAAAGAGAAGACATTTTAATCTAAGGTGGCCTTATGGACAAGAATGTGTGGTCTCTACAATAACAAGAAAATCTCCTGTGCAATGTTTTCAGCTTTAAATAGGGTCTATGATAAGCAGTATGACTTGGACCCAAACTCATCTTGTAACTACTGTATAGTTCTCCGCTTTTGCAACTTAACCTCTGACTTGTTATTAAAAATGGATTAGATTTCTGTGCTTTGTGTAGTTTATGTGACAAGTGTGCAGTGTAAATAGAATGAAATTAATGCATGCTAAATAGGTTTTAAAAAGCTGAATCTAAGCAAAATGAAAAAAGTCGCTGTGAGAGTCCAAACTATTACTGTTTTCCATATCCTCAGCAAGTTATAAAAACTCAGGGATGCATAATACTATAGACCAGGACCATGATTAGGGTGCCTGGGTCACATATTTTTTAAAATAATGTTTTATTTAATTAAGGAACCATAGTTTACCAAGTTAATGATAGTTGAGTTTTAGGCATAAAATATTCTGCCAACAATCTCCCACTTTGTATATATGTCATGTGGACCCAACTTAGACCCCAGGTGATTAGATGCCGACCGTCCAGCCTGGAATCCTGGATCCCAGACATAGAAACGACAGTTCTTCGAAACAGCTACAGGAACCAAATCCCATCTGGGACATCCTTAATACTGCTCAAACACCAACATGGCCCAGCACTAATAGGATATCCTGACAATGAGGAAATGGGGAACAACTTGACCTAAGAGCAAGTTACCCTACCTCACCAGCTAACGATGAGACAAAATCAGAAGACTTGTCACCCTTTGGTCTGTCCAAAAGCCAAGATCACGATCTACAGATGACTGGCTGATAGAACCATGACCGGGCAGTATGTATCCTGGGACCAAGAAAAAAACCCTAGTCTAAGGTTCGACCTACGACCTGCACAATAACCATGATCTCTAATTCCAGAGGTATGACAGACTGTAGCATCTGAATGGGTCTTCTGGTAACATAATGAAAGACGCTATCCCAGGCTCCATCCTAGGATCAGTGCAAGGTCCAAGACCACCAACCACAGAAGATGGATTATAACGACACTAAGGGAACAGAACTTCTAGAACCACAAAGAAAGACTTTACCATAAGTTCCATCCTTGACCTGTGCAGAGATGGAGATCTCTAAATATAAAGACCTGATTTTACCACCCAGGATGGAGCAGAAGTCTCCCATATAGCACAAAAACACCAACGGAAGAGTAAATGAACTAGAAAGGAGTCTATAGTTAATCCCATGACAATATACTCCAAGAAGAAACCCTGTATCTCTTAGGCCAAGGGAATTCTTTTTCGAATGACTCCAATGTTTACTGTGCCTATGCAGGAAGGGAAGGAGAGAGAGAGAGAGAGAGAGAGAGAGAGAGAGAGAGAGAGCACAAAATAATCCTTTTTTTATATCTATCTAGCTTTTGTCGATTACTTTGATTTGGTGTGGATATTGAACTGGTTGTCTACATTTTTATTCATTTTCTTTTCTTCTTTTTTCTTCTTCTGATTTGTGCTGTCATGTTTTTTTTATCTCAAGTCCATGGCAAGTATGTGGTGCCTATCTTTATTGCTGTAGTGCTCACTGGATATTTTATTTGACACTTCTTTTTATACTGATGTGGTGTTCCACTTTCTTTTTCCCCTTCGTCGCTCAAACCGAGGATGAGTGCCTCTAGAAGGACTCCGTCCATGTTCGACATATTTGATTTTTACCCCATTTTATTTCTTTTCTCTTCTTCAAACAAAACCATGTAACCTTAACTATCTAGTCCCGCCTCCCAATTAGAGGGGGATATAATGGAGGTACCATGACCAAACAGTTGAAAGATCACTTTAAGCTAGGCACAGAGAGGTGAAGGTGAAGGTGGAGGCTATGGGAGGCAGGATGGGAGCGGAGGTGGAGGGAGGACAATTCGGTGGTGGGAATTCCCATTTCAATGTTAATATGTACCTAAAATATTGTTGTGAACGATATGTAAGCCACTATGATTAAAATAAAAATTATAAAAAAAATATGCCACCAACAATCTTTCCAGCTGTGTCAGCTCTTACCACCAGCATTCCCATAGTCCATTAATTCTCCCTTTTGCCCTCCCAAACCTTCCTTGCCACCTCAACAGACACATTACAGTGTTTGGTGCTTGCATGTAATTCTCATATTTTCAGTGCTATTGATTCTGTGCTTTGGATATATAGTTATACTACTCTCGTGGCCTTGCTTATACTGGGTGACAAAATTTAGGAGTCATTCACTCCTTGCATTTTCATGGTTCTAAGCATAATTGCCTTTATGTTGTTACCTAGAGGCCACATTTAGAGGTGCCCAGAGGTCACTCTTGGTGGGACTTAGGAAATCATGTGGAGCAGCAGGTATTAAATTCAAGTTGACTATGTTTTACTCACTATGTCTTACTCACTTAGTCTTCCTAGGCTTTGTCCTAGGAATTCTACTATCTCTGCCTTAGTCCTGATCCCAGACTATGCTTATGGTCTAAAAACAATAAAGGCATTTACTTCATTTTAAGGTACGTAAAGAAAGCCATTTTTGCTATAAAAATCTATTTCCTGGAATTCAATCTTAAATTTACTCTTCTATTAATATACTGTTTTTTCCCTCTGACAATTTTTTATAGTAATATGTTCCTAAAGTGGGAGCTTATTATACCCATATTTTTATATAATAGAAGAGATTAATTTTATAGTCAGACCAGTGCATTATCTAGCAGAAATTCTACAATAGGCACAGGTAAATTTGGGGGAGAAATCAATGAGAGACCATAATGGAGAAAGCAAGCAAAAGGTTATGAAGAAAAATACTTAAACCGTATATGTAGAGAGGAGTAAGTGGCTATATATGGACATTTTTACTATTTATCAGAGGAAGTATTGTTATTTGAAGCACCTATAAGAAACTTACCAAATGATCTCAGATATTGCTGGAAATTTTGCTGGGGATATAGATGAACTGAAGAAAAGGACATTTTATAAAGAATTTACACATTAGAGCCATAGTAGTGGCACAAGCGATAGGGCATTTGCCTTGCATCCTTGCATGTGCTAACCTAGGACAGACCACAGTTCGACCCCCCTGTGTCCCATATGGTCCCCCAAGCCAGGAGCAATTTCTGAGTGGATAGCCAGGAGTAACACCTGAGCATCATCGGGTGTGGCCCAGAAATGAAAAAAAAAATACACATTAGAATAATTGTTCCAAAAAGAAAGAGGAAAAAAATTACCAGTGTCAACACTAGTATTTCTCCTTTATAATAGAGGGAAAGAGATGGCGAAGTAGACTTTCTTGTTCCTATAAATTCTCCAAATGTGGCAATATAGTAATCGGATTGTTTCAATCAGAACTGCCTTTCTCTACTTTCCTGTTCATAAAATAAACTCCCTGTAATTTAACTTCTTATACATGTGAACCATAGATAAAACAACATAATAAAGATAATATAAAACCATATTCAGATTTATAGTTATAGTTCTTGTTGAAAATTATTGAGGCTGGCGAGGTGGCACTAGAGGTAAGATGTCTGCCTTGCAAGCGCTAGCCAAGGAAAGATGGCGACCACGGTTCGATCCCCCAGCATCCCATATGGTCCCCCCCAAGGTTGGGGCAATTTCTGAGCGCTTAGCCAGGAGTAACCCCTGAGCATCAAATGGGTGTGGCCCAAAAAAACAAAAAAAATAATATAGTATCAAAATAATTTATGCCATTTATTATTTTATGCAATATTAAGGAGTAACTAAAGTTTTGAATATTTTTAATCACAAAGCTTGATAACCCATTGCAACTTGCAATATTCTTTCCATGTTCTCTACTTCATGTTTTTATTTACTGAACAATAAAAGAAGCATGTGAAGTTGCACATTTTGTTTAGAAAACTACAGCTGCATCTTAACATACTTTGTTTCATTAAAACACTCACTGGAAAGTATATTTTATATTATTTCTTTGAAAATTTATTCTGAGAGGAGATCCTTAAATTTACAAAATTCTAAGGATCAAAAGGGCTGATCTAGCTTCACATTTTTGAAGAGTACCTAAAATCCTAAAAATTTGACTTTCAAAATACAAGAAGTAGATCCAAAACAAGGTAAAATCACTAAGGATATAACATTCTTTATACTGTATAATTATATATATATACATATGTGTCCTGCCATACTTAATATGAACTAGGAATGCTAGGAATGATTATTATTATGAGAAGGTTGGATTCAGAATCCTATAAAGATCAATTCAATCTCTTTATATAATTCTATAAATCTCTGGCCTACCTCAGCATCATTCATTCCATAACTTAATGGAGAGACATGATCAGTTTTCTAGAATAGGGTGAGTAATTAGCATCCATGTGCTTCCATCACTGATTTTGTCCTCTCTATGTGCTAATAATGTTTTCCATGTGTTTTATGATTGAAGAGGTCAAAAGAAGAAGAATATTTTGTGACACTCCCACATTCTACTAAATTCCATTTTAATGTCAATTAATTATGCCTTCTTATAACGCAACATTTTCATTTATTTACAGCTTTGGTACTATGCCAGCAGAACTGAATAAATGCAACAGAAACCATACGGTTTGCAAAGCCTAAAATATTTACTATCTGACCCTTTACAGAATAAGATCGCCAAACTCGGTTCAAGAGAAAGAAAACTGAGTGACAGAGCCTTTGCTTCTCCATTCCCTTTAATGTCTCCTCCTTTAACTAAATGTCCCTTCCCAGTTTAGCCAGACCTAAAATAACTGGCTCTTCTTCCCATTTCCACAGCTGCACAGAGAGGCTTCCGTGTGTGTTCCGCTTCACAGTTGCATGTCAGGCAAATCATGCATATAATTCACATTTTAAATGAGTTAATTATTTAAGTGCTCAATCTTTTAGTCCGTCTATCAGGCAGCATTAAAACAAGGAAATGAATAAACATGAGGGCATTTCATCCTCCTCTCCCCCATCATTCATTAAAAAACATTTCGGAGACTCATTAGTCAGGAGCTTAAACAGCCTTTCTAGTGGCTGATCAGATGCCAGACATTGCTCTTCAGACTGAGTACCACCCAAAAATGGAGGGAGTGAAATTTCTATCAGCTTAGTAGAAATTAACTGTGACTCAGCCTCTCACTGTCTTTCTCTAACTCTTCAGGAAAATCTAATTCCATCCCATGATTTATTTAAATTGCTGGGGGAAAATATGTTTAAGAGAATAAAGCACTCGGATGCATAAAATGATGTGTCACTTGCATACCAGTGCGTCCTTCTATCGCCGGGAAATGAAAAAGAGTCAGAAAAACTTGGGCAGCCTTTAAAAGGATTTTAAAATCAGAACACTGTTTGCAGCAACTCTCTCAAGACTCCTAAAAGCCTGTGTTCGACTCCCCACCCCCCCTTTTATGGCATTAAGATGACAAAAGCATTCTAGAACTTTCGATTCATTTTCCAAAACACAATCTCACTTTTCTCTGGCAGAGCTTCTTCAGTAACTTGCACTAAAAGGCCCGTGATTGTTCACTTCCTATTCTTATCCGCCTGCTGAGTCTCCTTCTGGCCTCACAGATCATGTAGAGTGGTAGTAATGAGGGCAGCCGCTTTAACAAAGGCCCCTTGGATCCATAGACTTTGGGTGGTATTTTATCATAATTAGTTTTTAATGGTCTCTTGCCATTTTGCTGGTCACATCTGGTTTAGGGCTCATTTGGGGGAGTTATAAAAAAAAGAGCACTATCAGAGAGAAAAATAACCTGGTAAATAAAGAAGAAAGGACTTGATTAGATAATGAGGAAGGGGTATGCTTTCTGTTTAGTAACAAAATGGCAAGGGCTGGTGAACTCAATGAAATGAGTGCCTTTCTAATGCTTATAATTTTCTCACTTATTCTTAATGGTAATAATCCCTTGAGTTCCACAATGGCATCTGTTGGTAGAAGCGGAAAAGGTGGATTTGCAGACTTCGTAGAGCCATTCCAAAGGTTGAAAGTGTAAGTCTGCTGGTGAGGAATGTTTGTTTTTTCCAGCGATGGGAAAGGACAGCATATGCATAGAAAAGCCAATTGGAGCCCTGTGCTGTTGGTGTCTAAATTAAAGGCAGGCAGTCAACCTACATACAAAATGGTGGTTGTTGGCAATAAAGTACTTCCAATGGAAAATAATGAGCAAGCTCATTAAAAAGTAATAGTAAAGTAAAATTGCAAAGCATAATTAATGAACTTGTGAATTGTGCCAGGAAACAGTAGTCTAAATATCAATGTTGGGAGTTACACGAGCTTATGTGTTGCCAGAGATATTGGCTGGCAAGGCTGATGGCTTACCTCAAACTTCTAAGTTGTCTTTCATGAAACTCTTCTGGCAGACTATGAAGATAATTCAAAGGGTTGGAGCACAAGCAAGGACTCCAAATTCACTCAAAAGTCTCTTTTGGCCCACAATACACTGAACGTAAGGAACACCTTATCACTACCCTGAGTACTGAAGACTTTATCCCACACGGTTTGAGAATATTCATCACTTTTCTTTTTCTTTTTTTTTTTTTGGCAGTACTCAGGCATTACTCCTGGCTCCACGCTCAGAAATCGCTCCTGGCAGGCTCGGGGGACCATATGGGACGCCGGGATTCGAACCGATGACCTTCTGCATGAAAGGTAAACGCCTTATCTCCATGCTATCTCTCCGGCCCCTAGTTTGAGAATATTCAGATATGACTAAGAACTGTTTTGAAGGCCTCTCAAAAGTATCTAATAAAATAAATCCAGATATCTTGTAGTTGGTTTTGCTCATAAAAAAGAACACCCCTTTACCAGTGTAATAGTCCCACTACAAATACCCCCATCTTCCTTCCACCCACCCACCCTCACCTGTATTCGAGACAACAATATCTTAAAAAATATTTTTTAGGAAATATATTTTGCCACATTTTTTCCAGTTCCAGGAATTGAAACCAGCAACTTTCACATGTAAGGCAAATATTCTACTGCATTCTTGACCATCAATTATTGTTCATGGTCTCCTTAAACTTATACTCTATCACATTTTAATGAAAACCTTTTCAAAAATGGAGCCTGAGAAAGAGTACAGTGGTTAGGCACTTAACTCATATTGTAGTAAGTCCCAGTTGATCCTGGTACCACCTATGACCAGAAGTGCACAGAGTTAGGAAAAAGTCCTGAGTGATTCTGGTATAGTCTACAAACACAGGAAAATAAAAAGAAATAAAAACTTTCCAAAACATACATAGTTATGTAAGAGCTATCAAGATGTTCTTTTGTGAAAGTCGATCATTGTCTGAACTAAAGTAGTATTTTCCAATCCAAATTTTGAACATATGGTCATGCAATGGGGTAGAATTTTAATATCAAATTTTAAAATAAAAACAAATTTTATTCCACAAAAGTAAGAATTTCTGATTGTTATAATAAACATTTATTTTTATAATATCTTTATTTATGCATCATGATTACAAACATATTTTATAGTTGGTTTCAGTTACTAAAAACAGAACACTCTCAGGGCCGAAGAAGTGGCGCTAGAGGTAAGGTGTCTGCCTTGCAAGCGCTAGCCAAGGAAGGACCACGGTTCGACCCCCGGCCGTCCCATATGGTTCCCCCAAGCCAGGGGCAATTTTTGAGTGCTTAGCCAGGAGTAACCCCTGAGCATCAAACAGGTGTGGGCCAAAAAACCAAAAAAAAAAAAAAAAAAAGAACACTCTTCTTCACCAGTGCAACCTTCCCAACACCAAGACCCCATATTCCTCTTCCCCTGATCCCTGCTTATATTCAAGACAGGCATTCTACTTCTCTCAGTCACCATCATTATCATGATAGTTGGTAGAGTAGATATTTCTCTAACTTCATTCACCACTCTTTGTGGTAAGCTTCATATAATAGTCTAGCCTACAAAAAAGATTTAAACACATATTACAAACACTTATATCATCACAGTTATCATATTTGTTTGTTAACATGTAAGTTTCTTTCTCCCCTTTTTTGTTGAAAAACACTAAACTATCACTTATTTCCAGTCAAAGGAATTATAAAAGTAAGTTTTGGATCTACATCACAGCCTTCTGGCTCATCTACCTTGTTAAATATGGGTTAAATAAGCAGAAAAGGCCTAATAAGCAGAAAAGGCCTAATAAGCAGAAAAGGCCTATGATTGCCATGGGATTTGAGAAATGGTTGAGTCTCCTTGCAATGCCAAGCTAGAATTTTACAGGACTGAGATATCTGCAAAAGAAAGTTGGGAAGCAATAGGAGAAACTTAGGCTGAAACTAGAGAGGAAGCTGAGGAGTGGAGAGCAAACAGCATGAAGACACAATTTGTGTCCTTAATGGGTCATTTACATTTTTTCTCTGTCAGGTGGTAAATCAGGAAAGTTTTTTGTTTTGCTTCGACTGGTTTAAGTCAACTTTCTGTGTCTTATAACTTAAAAAGAAACGACAGGCTGTCAATGAACAAGTAAATCTCTCATAAAAAGTAAAAGCTACCTTTAATGAGACAGCTACTGAAATTTTTTAAAATCCATTTCACAGCAACCGTAAACAAGGAAATGATGTCATTCCCCCTTTTCCAGTTAAAGAGAAAATACCAAATAGGAAAAAAAAGAAAAGATTAATGAGTGTTATCTACAGAATAGAGCCCCATGAAATAATGTTAGCTGCACAATCAATCTTAAAGAGGGCCACAGAATTCATATAGGACAAGAAATTTAAAATGATAAAACTTTGATTGATGTAATAATTTTGCTAGGTTTTTATAATCTGGGAGACTTTGTACCTTTCCAGGGTTTACTCACTCAGTGAACCAGAGATTTTTCCATACAGATTCAAAGAAAAATCATTTTAAAGTGGCTTGTCAATGTATGATGTATAAAAACAGTGGTCTTATACATTAAAAAGCAAGCAATATCTAGAGCTGAGTAACAATAACAAAAAAAAAGAGCCTTTAAAATACTGATTTTTAAGGCTGTAAAATCTTCAAATTTGTTATATATTCATGTTGACAGCATATGCATTTCCTCAGCAGCATAGACCATATCTGAGCCTAGTTAGCAAGACAAATTAGTCAAAAGGAGGAAGCTGCCAGATGGTGTACATTGTTAATAACGCCCATCTGTGAATTGTGTAGCTGATTTGCGGGTGCATTTGCTTCTACTTTTCTTGGACAGAAAAGTTGCTAGTAATAGCTTTGTAGAGGTGCCTGGATACTCTAGTGGCTTCACGGGCAACTTTAAATTTATTCTCAAGCTGTGCTTTTGAGGAAAAGTTGTTTATTTTTGTCCAATGTGGTCTTGCATTGAAACAAAGAAGTGTCTCATCGGTGCTTTAAGGTTATCATGAATTACTTTCACCCTTTAAATAAACAACTTGGAAATGTACTAATATTAAACGGTAATCCAGCTGAGGTTTTAAATACGCAAAGTCACTCAAAAGAATCAGTAGTAATTTTAGGTCCTTCTAGAAAGCAAGAGTGAAGAGAGGCACAAAGCTCTCTGTTTCACAAAGCTCAGTGTCTATTTCTTGGCAGCCTGCAAAAACAGATGAGGGAAAACTTCAACCTGAACAGATTTCAAGTGTTCCTAGTTCCATTGCTAATAAAGGATGAAAGTGGCATATGGAGGTGATAAGCTACATAGAGTTTGAGATTCCACGTAGATATATTCTTGTTTCGGTCTGATTTTGAAACGCGCATGATTCTCATGATAGTTTTTAGTTCAATTATACACTCTCAAAAGAAACTTATGACTCTATAAATATGTTTATTTTGAAATACAAGCATTTTATGTATGTAAGTTTCAACTTAAATTAAAAATTTGGTTATTATTATTGTCTTTACATATGCTAAGTTTTATAAAAGTGCCAATATTTGTCTATCTTTCTTGTACTTTCCCATTATTTTGACCATATTAAGAAAGTTAATTTGGAATTTGGAATATTATGCAGCTGTCAGGAGAGAAGAAGTCATGAAATTTTCCTATACATGGATGTACATGGAATCTATTATGCTGAGTGAAATAAGTCAAAGTGAGAGAGAAAGACCCAGAATGGTCTCACTCATCTATGGTTTTTGTTTTGTTTTGTTTTCAGCCACACCCGTTTGATGCTCAAGGGTTACTCCTGGCTAAGCGCTCAGAAATTGCCCCTGGCTTGGGGGGACCATATGGGATGCCGGGAGATTGAACCTTGGTCCTTCCTTGGCTAGCGCTTGCAAGGCAGACACCTTACCTCTAGTGCCACAACGCTGGCCCCTATGTGTTTTAAGAAAAATGAAAGACATTCTTGCAATAATAACTTTCAGACACAAAAGAGAAAAGAGCTGGAAGTTACAGCTCACCTCATGAAACTCACCACAAACAGGGATGAGTTTAGTTAGAGAAATAACTACGTTTTGAACTATCCTAATAATGAAAATGTACGAGGGAAATAGAAAGCCTGTCTAGAGTACAGGTGGGGGTTGGGTGGGGAGGAGAGAGATTTGGGACATTGGTGATGGGAATGTTGCACTGGAGATGGGTGGTGTTCTTTACATGACTAAAAACCAAACACAATCATGAATGTAATAAAGTTGTTTAAATAAAAAAATTAAAAAAATAAAATGATTAAAATTTAAAATAAAAATAAAAAGAATATTCATGATAAAAACATTTATTATTTATTAGTAAAATATGTAACAGAAAAATAATGCAACACCAAACTCCAAAACAAAATGGCTACCTATACTTACCAGGTAGCCCAGTTCAGGCTGATCCCTCTGGCATTCTAAGAAAGGAGAGTGATATATTCTCCTTTCTGCATAAACTGCATACGCCCAGCATCACATTCAACGTCTTATGAGAAAATAGGTTAGTTGGTGATTTAAATAATATGAGCAGCTAAGTCCTTTCAGGTGAGATCAGACTGCAGTGCTAAAAACACTGAGTCTTTTTTTTTTTTTTTTTGAAAAGAAATTGATCAAACCAACCCACATCCATCCCACCACTGGATACTTCAACAGCCCTCTCTTACTACTGCCATATTCTAGGCATTAAAATGTTCTGGTTACTCCACCAAATTTCAAAAGAAAATATTGGACACTGATACTTCTTAGGTAACCCAGTGTGATCTGATACCTATTTAGCACTTTGTTGGGGGAGGCAGATTTCATTTGTGCTTGAACTACAGTAGGACATCCTACCTCCTCCAATTCAAAAGGCCCAGCTCCATGACTTATTCACCTCCCAAGTCACCAAATTTGTTTTAGATCTATAATTCACAAACCATTCTGCCATATACAGCCATGAAACACCTTAATATATT
The DNA here is from genome assembly GCF_024139225.1 of Suncus etruscus. Classification (NCBI taxonomy): domain Eukaryota; kingdom Metazoa; phylum Chordata; class Mammalia; order Eulipotyphla; family Soricidae; genus Suncus; species Suncus etruscus. The sequence goes on along the minus strand of NC_064860.1, from coordinate 76,412,834 downwards.
ATAGTAGTGTCAGCCCAGTAGTATCACATGAAATCTGATGGGAAAATTTTAGAGTATTTTATCAAATTCAGTGACTCTAAACAGTAACACAGAATGTTTAACAAACTCCAACCACAGACCAGTAAATCCTTAGACAGTGACTTTAGTAACACCGTGGAGAGATAAAAAATGAAGTGAAATTGGGCCCGGAGAGATAACACAGCAGTGTTTGCCTTGCAAGCAGCCGATCCAGGACCAAATGTGATTGGTTTGAATCCCCGTGTCCCATAGGATACCCTGTGCCTGCCAGGAGCTATTTCTGAGCACACAGCCAGAAGTAACCCCTGAGCACTGCCGGGTGTGACCCAAAAACCAAAAAAAAAAAAAAAAAAGTGAAATTGACCCATGTTAATCTAGGTTTTGATCATTCCATTTGCCTTTGTAACAAGGAATATGAATTTGTTTATGCATGAATGAAGAAAAGCTATGGTTATGGGTGGAAAATTTGGGACACTGGTGATGGGATTGGTGTTTGAATATCATTTTTTTAAGAGTCAAATGGCTCAATTATAAAGAAATTGATAAGTCACAGTGTTACAGTAAAAACAAGAAAATTATAAGTTTTTATTTAATATTTTTTCAAGCTAACAATTGATATTCCAGCCTATACTTCAGAATTATTTGAATTTTAGTTAATTATAGGCTTATGAAAAGTCAAAATTGGGAGGGATCATATATAAAATAGCTTAATTCTCTAATTTTATACAAGTAAATAAATACACTGATTAAATAACTTGTTGGAGAGTGCAGGTTTTTTATTTCAGAGGGACATGAGTTAGTTTACAGTAGACTCATATTTCTACTATATTATGCTAAATATTCTATGTCCCATAGCACAACTAAGAGGTTAGGAGATAGTAAAGGTGGTAAGGAGCTTGCCTTGCATGCTATCAAAACACAGTTCCTAAAAAAGAAAAACAAAATACAATTTCTGTGGCTGTATGATGATTCACTAAGCATCTGTAGGGATCATTCCTGAGCTAAGAGCATGAGTAGCTCCTGAGCATCACAGGATGCAGCCTTAATTCACCCACACCACTACACCCTCCCCCCAAAAAAAGCTTAAAATGGAAAATAAACTAAAGGGTATAACGTAGTGAACTAAAATAAGGAAAACCAAAGGTTTGTTTCAGCATTTCCTTTTGCTTTTTACTATTATTAGCACTGTAAACAGTACTCTATTACTAGAATGGTAATATTCTTATTATTATTTACAAGTTTTAATACAAAAAATACATAAAATGCTTGCAAAATATTTAGAATAATCTGTAGTTTTACTCATACAAAATCAACATTAGGATTTGGCATATTTATTCCAGAATTTTTTTCAGACTTAGATAAGTTCATTTACCTTCCCCAGTGCCCAAAGAGTACTGAAACAAAAGAGAAGGCAGAAACTAAGAGATCTAAGAACATAAACTCAAGAGCAAACTCATGATTTGCACTTGCTGCCCATGACTTTAGATAATTTAATTAGCATCTTTTCATTCATAAAGTCAAAATAGGTCCTATTTTGCAACAATGATATTATTTGAAAATATCCAGGATAGAGTCAAATATATAGGTATTTCTGTATAAATTATTATAATATAGATAAATAGATGCCCAATAAATATATATGGGTAAGTGAATTTTTATTCATATATGTTTAATTAAAGTCTGTGGTACCAAGTTTTCAGTTTATTGTATTGTATACCTGCTGTTTTACTGAAACCTTTTTTTTTTGTTTTGTTTTGTGTTTTGTGTTTTTGGAGCCACACCCAGTGACATTCAGGGATTACTCCTTGGCTATGAGCTCAGAAATTGCTCCTGGCTTGGAGGACCATATGGGACTCTGGGGGATCAAACTTTGGTCCATTCTAGGTTAGCATGTGCAAGGCAAATACCCTACCTCTGTGCCAACGTTTCGACCCCTACTGAAGAAACTATTTAACATTTCCTATGATAATGAATACATCTTATTTTATCAATTTTTTGACTGGGTTATTCTTATCAGTTTTCATACTGCTAAATCCTTCCAGACAATTACAAAACTAATGATATCACCAAGTATTTGGTCATTTTGCCTTCTTAGAGATATCTTAGGACTCTGAGGACTAACTTTTTAGGTATTACTTCTTTAGAAATCACTCCCTATACCACACTGTATATAGTAAATAAATAAATATATATAACTTACATTTTGTTCCCCAATATATTATAAACTTCTAAAAATCTATTTTACATACTATATATAAATATAAGTATATATACAACATAGAGAAAGTATGCAATAAATATTCACTATAATAAAAGGATTATGTCTCCCTTTTCACTATATCACAAGCATATGCTGATTTTTTTTTTCACTTTGGAAACTCTCACAACACATGTTTTTACCCTTCACATTTTAGAAATAAAATTGCTTGATCAAATGACTGAACATAAGGGACAATTGAGATAGCACAGTGGGTAGGATGGTTGCCTTGTACACAGATGACATGGGTTTGGTCACAACTTCCCATATGGTCCCTCAAACCTACCAGGAATAATTTCTAAGTGGAGAGCCAGGAGTAGCACCTGATCACTTCTAGGCATGGCCCAAAAACAAAATAGAAACAACAAACAACAAGCTAACCCTAAGTATCATTAAAGTTCCTGCTTTTAATTTTTTATTTCCAGATGTTTTTTCATAGTTTTCCTGTCTTCTTTTTTTTTTTTTTTTTTTTTTGGTTTTTGGTTTTTGGGCCACACCCAGCGGTGCTCAGGGGTTACTCCTGGCTGTCTGCTCAGAATAGCTCCTGGCAGGCACGGGGAACCATATGGGACACCTGGATTCGAACCAATCACCTTTGGTCCTGGATTGGCTGCTTGCAGGGCAAACACCGCTGTGCTATCTCCTTGGGCCCAGTTTTCCTGTTTTCTTTTAAGGAAAACATATTGTGTGTGTGTGTGTGTGTGTGTGTGTGTTTCCTGTTTTCTTTTAAGGAAAATATATTGTGTGTGTGTGTTTGTGTGTGTGTGCTAATAGAAAATTTCCCCTCCTTTCTAATTTTGTTGCTCTACTGAGCACTTTTAACAACCTCCCCTGGTAGTGAGGATTTGATATCCCAGTCATGAATATTGATTAACAAAAATATAGACACTGAATAGCTGTGAATGGTGCAAGTGTGTGATAAAAGATGACATCTAGAGACATCTCTCAAGAAGTTGTCTATAATTCAGTACCTTCAATAAATCAAATACATTAAGAGAAAGACAAGTATTGTTTAGTTTTGTTATTCGGATGTTTTCTTCTAATGCAGCTCTAGGTCTATATTTTAACTAAATTGCAAACCTTAATTCCAGAGCCCATTAAATACCTGAGTTAAATATTATATGACAAATCTGAAATACTCTATAACCTTGAATATTCTTAGTTGAAATGACTTTATATCTTTTTATTTATAAATTTATTATTTAACATATAATACAATATCTCAGTAACTGAGAAGACACCTTCCTCATTCTAAACAGTATTCTTTTAATGCCCATTATCTTTATTGGAGTTCATTACACCCTATTGACTCATTATGTTTTTCACTGAATGCAGTTCCCATTTGACTATTATTCCAAACCAAACCTCCTCATTTCTATCTTATGTCCTTGGGTATTTTTTGTTTTTATTTGTTTTATTGTGCTCTTTGTATTAAGTTTACAGCCTTATTTATTGCTAATATCATCAAGAAATCAATCATATAGCACAAAAACAGCCATTGGTGTTTCTAGGCATTTTGTTTACCCAACTCCACTGTAATTTCATGTTTATAAAGAAGCATTGTTCAAAAGAAAATGAGATGTGGTATATATTATGTGAGGTACATACCATGGACAATCTGCAAGGTATTTTTCAGCATTTTCTGTATGAAAATTCTAATCCATTTTTAAAGGATGCCTACTGTATAAAACTGACACAGAAAAGTCAGCAAAATAACGTATGACACAAAGGACAATGAATGTACTGAGCACAAAAATGGCAATATGAGAAAGTTTATAAATGGTGAATAATAAATGTGTCATATTAAAACACTCATTGTTAGATTAAAAATTTGCACCTGTTTCACAGACTTGGGCTTTGCATCTAAATCACCTGCAAACATTTTTGGGGAGCCCACCTGCAGTGCTCAGGGCTTTTCTCTTGCTCTATGCTCAGAAATTGCTCCTGGTAGGTCGGGGGCACCATACGGGATGCCTGGGGATCAAACCCAGGTTGGCCACATACAAAGCAAATACCCTACCCACTGTGTTCTGGTCCACATTTTAAACATCAGAACATATATCTACATTACTTTAGAGAGTTACTGCTGAGAAAATTACTTTAATTACATATAATCCTATTTCATAGTGACAGGAGGGTGTTGTAATACTATAGGAATATAGATATGGATAAAGTTCAGGTCAAGAATTATGTTCTTATGTATTTATTTCATTTTCTACACTATTAGATATAACATTTTAAAGAAGCAACAGTAACATAGCAAATATAGTGAGACAGAAATCACTGGCTACTTCTGTTGAAGAAATATACCTTTTTTGAAAGTAACTTTTGGTGGAGGTATTTTGAAATGACAACATATTTTTCACATTTTAAAATTACAATGTCTGTGTAGTTTTCTCTTCTATCAATGTTATCTTTTCTCTTCTTTCACTACGTAAAACTTACCTGTTTTGTGTTCCATTCTATCAGAAACTTGCTAACAAACTATTTTTAAAAGTAATGTAAGTTTTGTTTTAGACTGTTGCTTTTTTTTTTTTTGGTTTTGGGGCACACTGGTGATGCTCAGGGATTATGCACTCAGAAATTGCTCCTGGCTTGGGGGACATCGATCCGAAGTCCATCCTGGATCAGCCATCTGAAAGGCAAACACCCTATCACTGTACTATCACTCTGGCCCCTAGAGTGTATGCTTTTATTTTATATAATCTGAAAAAAATCGGGGTCTATTTCTGGAACTCAAATTATCAAGGTTTTTATATCTAGGACTTAAAAGTAGTTGGTGACCACCAAGCTTCTTAGGAATCATGTTTAGACACTACCAATAATGAATTCATAAGTGTAAATGATAGTCAGAACATTATAGCTTAGAAATAATCCTGTGTTCAAATTCCAGACCCTTTTCTCACAAAATGTGTGGTGTGGCATAAAATTTCTGGACCTTTTTTGCTTCTCTGTGTAATAAGAATATGACAACTCACTCAGGGATTCCCTTCAAGAATGAAAGAAATGCTTTCTTGTCCACGCATTCAAAAAGTGCAGTGATTCTTATACTAATCACATCTTGCTGTGTAATAAATTAGTTCTACATATAGTAGTTCAAAACAATAATGATTGCTTTAAAATGTCATAGTTCCTATAGGTCAACTACTTGGAAGCAACATACCTACAAGTCACAGCTCAGAGCCCTTCATAAAGCTGTAGGCAAAAATGTTGGACAAACCAGGCAATAGCACAGCGGTAGGGCATTTGCCTTGCACGCAGCTGACTCAGGACGGAACTCAGTTTGATCCCGGAGTTCCATATGGTCCCCCAAGCCAGGAGCAATTCCTGAATGCATAATCCTTCTTCTAAGATCTCCTTGGATGTGTAATGGAAATAAATGCACTGGCTTTTTGTGCAAATAGTTGCACAAAAGACTTCATTTGGGATTCTAAATATGGCACTCAAGAAAGACCATGAACTTCTCTCTTTTTCACTACACTAATAGGACAAGTTGTTTATGAGTTGATGTTCTCTTAATATCTTCAAATAAATTGTCTTCAGCTCCATGAGGTAAATTGCAAAATATGACTCAGAAGTCCTATTCTCCGGTCAAGGTGTTAGTAGATCTGACAGGGCACTTATCTTACATATAACTAAACCAGTTTGATCCCTGTCATCCCATATCATCTCACAAGACAGCCATGAGAATTTCTGAGTGAAGAGTCAGGAGTAGCCCCTTAGCACAGTCAAGCATGGCCCAAAATAGACAAACAGCCAAACAATAAAAGCACTGTTCTCTCCTGAAATGTCTGTATATGTAATGGAAATGACAAGTAACAGAGCACAGGAATTGCTCTGCACAAATGGGACTTCAATTCTTCCTTTCAGCATTAGTAGTTAAGTGAAGATACGCTCCACAAAACAGCCTGAACTCAGTATGATATCAGAAGCTAGTCGATGAGAGGATAAACTTTCCCTCAACCCTCTTAGGATGCCTTGCTGAGACTGAAAATTAAACTGACAAAGATTAACAAGACAAAAGTAAACAGATGTATTTAACAAGAACTTTCATCGACAAGTAGAGAAAAGAACAACCTTGAATGTTTTATATCAGGTTTGATGAAGAGCAGAAACTGTGAGAAAAATACTTGGACAGAAGTGTATGAGTAAAGGAGTAAACAGCAAGTTATGTTCATTTAAAAAAAATTTTATTTCTGTAGAGATAAGGGTCTTTTCTCCCTAAGATAAGGAAGACACCCCTCCCAGGGGGTTCCTAATGGCCTCATTCAGGGGGAACAGGTTGACAGTCAGAAAGGACTTGCTTACCCTGTCTGTTTAGCAGATTCTTTGAGTTTAAAATATTTACTACATCAGCATGATTGATTCCTTGTACATCCATGTATAGGAAAATTTTATGACTTCATCTCTCCTGACAGCTGCATAATATTCCATTGTGTATATTTACCACAGTTTCTTTAGCCATTCATCTGTTGAAGGGCATCTTGGTTGTTTCCAGAGTCTGGCTATTGTGAATAGTGCTGCAATAAATATAGGTGTGAGGAAGGGATTTTTGTATTGTATTCTTGTGTTCCTAGGGTATGTACCTAGGAGTGGAATAGCTGGGTTGAATGAGAGCTCAATTTCCAGTGTTTGGAGGAATCTCCATATCGCTTTCAGAGGGAGAGAGAGAGAGATGCAGAATAGTCTTACTCATCTATAGGTTTTAAGAAAAATAAAAGTCATTTTTGCAGCAATCCTGAAACAATGAGAGGAAGGCTGGAACTTCCAGCTCACTTCATGAAGCTCACCACAAAGAGTGGTGAGTGCAGTTATAGAAATAACTACACTGAGACTTACCATAATCATGTGAATGAATGAGGGACCTGGAAAGCCTGTCTAGAGTACAGGTGGCGGTGGGGTGGGATGGAGGGAGATTTGAGACATTGGTGGAATGTTGCACTGGTGAAGGGTTGTTTCTTTACATGACTGAAACCTAATCACAATCTTATTTGTAATAAAGATATTTAAATAAAGATATTATAAAATTTTTATAATAATTTAATATTTATAAATTTCCCAAAGATTATAAACTTCAATATAGTTTTAGAAAAATATAAGTGATATTTGCATCTTTTTTCCTGATGCAACTAGAAAAGATTCAAAAACATGCCTTGATGTATTTAAAAAAATATTTACTACATCAAGGTGTCCCATTGTGAGATAATGTTACAAATCTCACCACAATAGATTTGGATCAAATGATTTTCACTTTATCAGTTGCTGACAAGTAAACAGTGTCAAATTCATCCTTAATTATTAAGGTCCTGTATGATTATACTCATATTATTGCTTAGTAAGCACATAATAGGTGATTCAATACACATATTTTTGATACACAACTGACCTGACTGCTTTAAGTAGCATGCTCTCTTGAGAAGAGAATGATCTATTCCATGTATGTATAAATATGTAACATATGGAATATAAATACAAATGTTTACAAATAACTTCTAAAATTAGTGCCACCATAAGTTTTTCCATTTACCAAACGTAAAGACTACTCTTCATAGCATTACAAAGGGACAAGGAAGATAACTAAAGAAATTACACACTCTTATGAACAAATGAATGACCTACAATATCCATCACAATATAGAAAGACAACTCTCATTCTATGGAATTCTCTAGAGACTTCTTGCAATGGTCCATTGAGTGAACATCTGCCCTCATTTCGAACATGAACACCCTTGTCCTTGCAGCATGGTATTAAATAAATGTATATGCATACAAAATGTATGCCAAGTATGAGAAGCCAACATTAGCTTGCCAAATAAATACAATTTCAATCCCATCTTGTTCTTTGTCAAAAAATTATGTATTCCTATACATAAATCATAAACCCACTATGCCCAATTTCATAATTTGACACCAATCTTTTCTCTTGAGAGTCATTACTCAGGTTCTCATCTTTGAAATAGAATGGTGACATTTTTTGCTTAAAAAAGAACTCATTTTAATTCTCATTTCTACCCACCATGCATTTTAAATCAGGCAAAATGAGCTGTGGAATGCTTGCTGCTGCCCTGTCAGGCCCAGGAAAGCCAGTCCAAGAGAAGGAGAGAAAGACTGGAAACATCCTGTCATGTCTCTATGAACCCATGGGTGTGCAGGACAGGAAGAGAGGCCTCCCTGATCAACAGATTTTGACAGATGTCACATAACTGTTGTCCTCACCCCTTTGCCAATTTTTAGCTTTCATTCATATTCAAGAATTAAATTCTCAACTCTGAAGAGGAAAAAGGAAAGCGACAATGTTTATTCTCCATATTCTTAGCTTCAGTTCGCCAAGCTGATTACTGAATATGTAAATACTTTCTCACAGGGAGATACAAAACACTGTCTTCTTAGTCTCCTTAAAGATAGAAATTAAGCCAGAATGTTCTCAGGGTAGGCTGACTGAGAAATGGGGGAAGTATATTTCCACTTAAATAGCTGCTTAAGATAATTTATCTAGAAGTCCTGACAAAATAAATAAGGATGTGATGGCTGCTTAGAAATATGTGCTTACTAATATGGAGAGGGTGGTAGTGACCATTAAAGAGAGTAAAGATGATGGTTCTTGCCAGCAAGATTTTGGTTCCAAGGAAAATTATCAATGAGACAAACTGGCAGCATCATGCATTGCTCTGTAAGAGATACATGGGCATTTGCTTAGCAATTTGGGGCTGATTCTGTGACACTTGGGAGTCATTAAATCTTTGAGGCACTTTAATCTGGCAGTACTAGAGTCTATGGCCTGAAATGCTATAATTTGAAAAAAAAATCACACCAAAATATAAAAAGAATTCTTATTACAGTTAGGGCAATATCTATGATTAGCACTTTACACATTTCTTGAAATTAGGTATATTTGTGACACTGAATTTTAAAACATATGTATTGATAATCAACAGAAATCTTCCAAATAATGCTAGACTTTCTGGTATATCCTTTTGTTCTCAGGGCTGTATTTCAAAAGAAACAAAACAAAACAAAACAAAGCCAAGGAGACAGGATTTTAAAGAAATAAATGACTGGAATGACTTCCTTTTCAAGTCCCAAATTCATGACATTTTTCAGGCATTCTAAAATTAAACTTTGTTCGTTAAGATTTTCAATACTCTAGGTCTAGTCTTTTTTTACTTTTTTTTTATTACATTCATTACACAGAATTATTTACAGTACATAGTGACAATGAATGAAGGGCATTCCCACCACCAATGTTGTCCTCCCTCCACTCCTGATCCCAGCTTGTCTCCCACATATCCCTCCTTTACCCCCCCCCCCCCCAGAATCCTAGTGTAACTGGTCTCCACCTTACAGCTTGTTATAGGTTGGGTATCTATTCTGTTTGGTGTTCCAGTCTGGTCATTTTTTGTTTACACTACATCTTCATGTGACTGGTCCTGGTATCATTCTTTTCCCCCCTCATTTTATGAGGCTGAATGATTCAAGTTATGCTATTCTGTTGGAGATAAAAGGTTAAGGAAAAGAGAAAAAAACGTTGGTATCAACTACTAAAATAGAAAGAAAAAAATCACTAAAAATTATCCACAACAGTGAAAAAGAAAGAAAAAAGTGGAAGAAAGAAGTGAAATAATATCAAAAAACAAACAAAAAATAAAGCAAAACAAAACCAGAATAAGTGGTGCGGTGGCAGGGCTTGGTGTTACCCCACCATTTTTTTGTATAGGCACAGTAAGTATTAGGGAAGGAAGGAAATTCCCGTGGCCTAAGAGATTCAGGGTTTCTCCACTCTTGAAGCATATTGTCATGGGAACAACCACTGGCTCCATACCTTCTCATTGCCATATCCCAGGGTATTTTTTTTTTTTTTTTGTGGTGTCAGGAACCTTTCCTCTCAGTTGTGGATGAGAAAATAAGGCCACTGTAGCAAGCAATCTTGGTATTTGCGCAGGTCCTAGGACAAGGCCTAGGATAGAGTCTTTAAGGTTCTAGAGGTACTGTTCCAACATTGTTGGTGTGTTGTTCTTTGTATCATGTGCTCCATGTTTTTGCTCATTCCCTAAGCCGAAGTCTAGGAAATTATGGTTCCAAAGGTTCTGCTCAGTTTCTGTTGTCAGAATTGGGCCTCTGCACTAAGAAATCTTGATTTTTGTAGGAGACCTGAGCTAGAGCCTAGGTAGGGTTTTCCTTAATGGTCTCAAGATACGTTCTGCCCAGTCACGGTTGTCAAAGTCAGTTTTCTGTAGTTAGCACTCTTATTTTTCATTGTTCAAAGGACGATACATCTTCTGATTTCCACTTAGTGTTAGGTGATGTGATAGGATCTCCTGGTCTTAGGTCAAGTTGTCATTTCCTCACTATCCTCGTTATCCTATTAACACTAGCACAAGTATATCTCTTAACGGAGCTTAGTTCCTGGTGTTGTTGCCGGGGAGTTGTTTCAGTTCTATGTCTGGGATCTGGGATTAAAGAATGAACTAACACTGTCCAATCTCGTGGAGACTGAGTTGTATCCACATGACATATGTCCAGGATGGGAGGCAGCCTTATATAAAAAGTGTGAGTTCTTATTCTGAGAAGATAAGATCTTGTGTCTGAGTCCATGATTTCCCCTTACTGTGCCTATACAAAAACATATGGTGTCCTTTTGTATTGCTGGTGCTATTCCGGGTAAGGCTACACATACAGTATCTGTGGTGTGGTCTGAGCTTTTGTCCCAGTCAAGATGTTTTCTTAGATTTTGTACTAAGCAGCACCAAAATTGGTGAGGAGAGAGAAAATATGTATATATATAAAAATAGAATATATAGATAAAATTGAGATATAAAAAAAAGAAAGGAAATTGAGAAAAAGAGGAAAAAAGGTATTTGAAGAAAGAAAGTAATGGGGGAGGCTATCTGTATGTTTAGGAATACATATCTTAAGATAGATTATTATAAAGGTATTAAGCTTGTGTAGGAAATATAGGCCTCCCAATTAGGTCTTCTGAGATCTTCTTGTGGGGAGTGAAAGCCAAGCTACTTTTTCATATCACAGACTTTGGTCTAGAGTTTAAGATATGATTTGCGGCATTTGAGTCCTGTAGTGTCCTTGAATTTGGGGTTTTGCTGCAGCTGAATCCGGTATCATGCAACCATCCACGATTTGATGGGGGGTGAGAGGGGTCACAAACTTGAGTCAGGAGGCTTATTAGTTGTGGTTTCTTGCTGAGACACAAGATAAGGATTCGAGAAGGTGTCTTTCATTGAGGAGCTGGATGGTGGTCTGTTGGGAAGGAGGTCGGTCTTGGTGCCTAACAGGTTAAAAACTGAGGGTAAAGAGGTTTAAATAAGGGGGAGATAACAAATCCAGGTTGGGATATGGGGGAATAGAAAGGTCTCTGGGTGTGGAAAGGCAATATAGAAGAGGGCTATACATTGTATAGTGAAATATTTAAGGATAAGGCTTGGCGGTCAGAGAGGACAACTGTATAGAAAGTAACGTTCACTTAGACACTGACTTCAGAGATCATTTTGAGTGCTATCCTCCATATATAGAATATTCCATTTCCTTTCCTATAAATAGTCAAGAATTAGAATATTTTTGAACGATGTTAAAGAGGACATTAGCGCCCACGTGCTTTTGAAACTGGTTATTGGTAAAAAAAAAAAAAAAAAAAAAGAAAGAAAGAAAAGAAAAAAAAGAAAAAAAGAAAGAAAAAAGAAAAGAAAAGAAAAGAAAAGAAAAGGACACCCCTGCAGAGGGGCTGCTATGGTTGAGATAAATCTGCTTTGGCTAGCTGTCCTGGCATGTGTGGTCTCCAAGCCCAGCTCTTGCCTCTCTAGCTTGTGAATAAATGGAGAGGGGAGGAGTTTTCCTCCACCCCATCCTATCCCCCAAGGCCCAGGTTACTAGATGTGGCCATGAAGACCATTCTGGCACGGGGGAATCTGGCCCTCCGGACTACCTGGCATTCTGGGGGGTTCTTTGGCTAGCTGTCCAGCCCAGTGTCCACCACATACCAGTGCAAGGACAAAATCCTGGCATGTGTGGTCTCCAAGCCCAGCTCTCGCCTCTGTAGCTTGTCAAGGTCTAGTCTTAACTCTGCTACTAACTCTCCATTATCAGAATCTTAAACATATTTTGGGTGTATCAACATACTGAATGGCAAAGCAAAAGGGAAAGAAACTGAAATAAAATTTAGCTGTGATTCTTTGATCCTGTATTTCTGGATCAACTCTAGTTGAGGGGTGTAAGTCAAGAAGCAATTATAGAAGGGGCCGGAGAGATAGCACAGTGGTAGGATATTTGCCTTGCATGTGGCCCACCCGGGTCGGACTTGGGTTCGAACCCCAGCATCCCATATGGTTCCATGAGCCTACCAGGAGTGATTTCTGAGTGCAGAGCCAGGAGTAAGTCCTGAAAGCAGCTGGATGTGGCCCAAAAACAAAAACAAACAAGCAAAAAGAAGCTGTTGAGCCCTTCTTAAATCTTGAAGATGTTTATACTCACCCCAATGCTAGCAGCTCAGTTTACCTACTCACCCATTCTGAGCCTCCAAAACTATCAAATCCAATGTTTGCATTTATGTTGTTTCCTATTCTCTGATTTTTCTGTAGCACTAGACACTTTTGATCAAATGCTTCTTAAAATATGTCTTCCCTTTGATACTTCTGCAATTGCTCTTTTTCTTTTCTCTCACAGAGTATTTCTTTCTTTAAAAAAAAAAAACAAAACTTTTGGGTCACATCCTGCTGCGCTAAGTTACTCTGCACTGTGTCTCTGCACTCAGAAATCGCTCCTGGCAGGAATGCAGGACCTTATGGGATGTAGGGATTCGAACCACCATCTGTCCTGCATCAGCTGCTTGCAAGGCAAACTCCCTACCGCTGTGCTATCCCTCTGGTCCTCAAAAACTATGTCTATTGACTTAAGTGCAACTTGAACTAAACATCTGTTCTATGATAGCTTAGCCAGGTCGTTTCATTACATGCTTTCTGTGCATACTCCAAGCAAAAGCTCACTATTCCTTTTACTTGCAGCAGTCTTTCTAGGTGATGGCAATAAAGTTCATAGCTTTAGGTTCATTTATGCCAAATCTTTATTCATAAAGTAACTGATTATGTTTATCTATCTAGTTGCATTATCCTATATCCAACTCCCCTGAAATAGATGTAATTAAATAATATATCCAAATGTATGTATTTATACACATTTTATAGCAATGTAATATGATTTAATAATATTTAATTATATATAATTTGTAAATTTTCAGATAAAAAAAAACTGGTTCAGGTTGGGGCTGGAGAGATAGCACAGTAGGGCATTTGTCTGCATTCCGTCAGCCTGGGAGGGACCTGATTCGGTTCCTGGCATCCCATGTGGTCTCCCAGCCTGCCAGGGGCGATTTCTGAGTGCAGAGCCAGAAGTGACCCCTGAGCGCCGCCGAGTGTGGTCCAAAAACCAATCAATCAATAATTAAATAAAATTAAAAAAATTTTTAAATGGTTCAGGTTACCGAAGTACCAAGTGCGTAATAAAAAATTAACAGCTCTTTATATTTTAATATTATTAAGTAATATTAGTAATGGCAGTAATAGTAAAAAATAATTTATTGAAAATCATAAGCTCTAAACATATTATATAAAAATTAATATGTGTGTTCTCAGGAACAAGTAATTTGGGGGAAGGAAGCAGTGTTCTATGTTTAGGACTGACCCGAGAGTGGTGCTGATTGAACCAGGGCCAGTTGTATACAAGGAAAGAGCCTTCACTTCTGTACTATTTCTCCAGCCTATTTGTAGTATTTTATAAAGATAAAAACAATATTTTTAATGAATGAGGAATGAGGATAGTAACTTATAGTTATTTTCAGTTACATTTTTCTCTTTCTTCCTTTATGCCTTACTTAACTTAGTTATCTTCAAATCCCATTTCTTTCCAGACTGAGAAAAGTCAGCCAAGACAAGAATAGCTACAGAACCATCTCCCTCAAATGTGGTTAGAAAGAAATATAGTAAGTAAATAAATGCCCAGAGACCAACAGAACCCGAGTACAGCTCTACAAAACTGACAGGAGTAATTCTAGAGTACAGATCCAGGGGTAAGCATTGCAAAAACTGGATGTGGCAAATATACTCACCCCCCAAAAAAAATAATTAAAAGTAGAAGTATCATTGGGGTGCAAAGGCCATAAGTGTCTAGATTTAAAATTTATATAAAGTTCTCTATCTCAAGTTTCATGCCTTCAAAAATATGCTCCTTGCTCTCAATCCAAGTGATGGAGAAAAATAGGAAAAACATTTATAGCCAGATATTACAAAAATTCAGGAGTCAGGTAAAAAATGTCAGGTAAAAAGTAAAAATCTCAAAAACAATGAAGAGAACTAGAAAAATGGGGTATTTTGTTTTTGATATGTTGTTGGATTCAGCTACTTTTTTAAAAGGATTTTACATCAATGTTCAATAGGGAGATAAGTCTGAAATTTTGTAGAAGGTGTTAGGAAGGATACCTGTCTTCAGTATTCTGGATGAATTTAAGGAGTAAATCAGAGTAAATCTTCTCTGAAGGTTTGATAGAACTTATCAATGAACCCAACTGGAGCAGGACTTTTATTTTTGGAGTATTAGTCAAGATTTCAATTTCCTTACTTGTGATTGCCTTGCTTATTAGACTTTCTACTTCCTCCTCATTCAGCTTTGGGAAATTATATGATTGTAAGAATCTACCCATTGCTGTAGGCTCTCCAGTTTAAAAGTATACGTTATATAATAACTTCTCATTATATTTTAAATTTCTGAAGCATCTATTATAATTTCTCCCCTTTCATCTCTGATCTAATTTATTTGAATATTTTCTGTATTTTCCTTATCAATCTATCTTAAGATTTATCTATCTTATTTATTCATTTAAAGTCCTGGTTGAATTAATTCATTGAAACACTTTCTTATATTCTTTCTGTTCCCATTTTACCATTTTTCCTACGTTTTTAGGGGGGTTATTTGCTGTTATTTCTTCAGATTTTTGAGCAATGTTGTGTTTAGGTTAATTGGGGCTTTACTTCTTTTTTAATGTAGACTGAATTTCTATAAATTTCCCTTTTAGTAAAGCTTTTGCTGTAACCAACTGGTTCTGATAGCTTATATCTTCACTCTCATTAGTTAAAAAAAAATTTTATAGCTGCCTTGATTTTCTCTTTGATTCACTTGCTGTTTAGCAGTTTTTTGTTTTTGCTTTTTGTTTTTATTATTGTTGTTTTTGGCCACACTCAGAAGGACTCAGGGGTTTCCCTTGGCTCTGTGCTCAGAAATCACTCTTGGTAGGCTCGGGGGACCATATGGGATTAGCTGGGAATTGAACCCGGGTCCATCCCTGGTTGTCCACATGCAAGACAAACATCTTTCCAGTCCCCTGAGCAGTGTTTTGTTCAGTTTTCAAGTGTTGGACATTTTCTCCATCTTATTTTCATCATTAAATTTCCTCATCTTTATTTTTATGGCATCTTTACTTTCATGGCATTGTGATCTGACAAGTTCTTTGTAAGAGTTCTGTATTTGTGAGGGGCCGGCGAGGTGGCGTTAGAGGTAAGGTGTCTGCTTTGCAAGCGCTAGCCAAGGAAAGATTGCGACCGCGGTTCGATCCCCGGAATCCCATATAGTCCCCCCCAAGCCAGGGGCAATTTCTGAGCACTTAGCCAGGAGTAACCACTGAGCATCAAATGGGTGTGGCCCGAAAAAAAAAGAGTTCTGTATTTGTGAATTTAGGAATGTTTGAATTATTTAGTAGGTGATATATCCTGGAGAATGTTCAATATACACTTGAGAAGAATATATATACTTATTTTTCTGGATGAAGAAAAAGGATGTATAAGTCTGCCTATGTATGTTTCTCTTCTCCCCAACTTCCTAGCTATCTCACCTGGAGATGGAAACCCTCCAGTAGCTGGGAGGGTTCTGGTTGGAAATTTAAGGTGTTGCCTAGGGAAGGGGTGAAGGAGAAAAATTCAGCAAGAAGCCTCAGCAGTAAATAGCATGGGGAAATGATAGAGAAAGAATAGATGCAGGAACAGGAAAGAGGCTGCTTAGCTTAGAAGCCACACGTGGTAGCTGGGGCCTTGTAATAAAACCTTGTCTCCTAAAACTTCATGACTGCTGTGGGTCATTTCCTCACGGTCACTCTGAACCCTCAGACCTGCTTGCCTAGAGGGGCGTCAGGTGCCAGGCAGACTTCATGCACCACCAAGATCTATATAATTAATATTTAATTCAACAAAAGTATAATGTATAAGTACCTGTATAAGTCCAACAAGCTCAGTTATTTTAGCTCCTCACTTAGGACTCATATGTCTTTATTGATTTTCCCTCTTGTTAATCTAGTGACAAAAGTAGTGTGTTGAAGTCTATGACTAATAATACCACCACTGTCTATATGTTTTTTGAAGTTTTTGAGCACAAGTTTTATGAACTGTGCTGGCTCTTCATTTGGTGTGCATAAATCTTGAGTATAGTTAGTATTTCTTGCTCTATTATTGTTTCCTTAATGTGTAAATAATGTCCATGACTATCTTAGTTACTTTCTTTATATTTGATGCTATTTAGTATGTTATGCAGACAGCTGTCCCAGCTTTGATTGTCTGCCATTGGCTTGTATGATCATCCTCAGTTCTTTTATTATAAATCTGTAGTATCCTGTGAGTTTCAGTATGTTTTCTATTGGCAGCAAATGGACAGATTTTCTTTCCTGATCCATGCAGCTACTCTGTCTTTTTTTCAGAGAGTTTAATCCATCTGCATTGAGAAAGATTATTGATACAAAGGGCTATGCTGCTATTTTTATGGGCATGAATATGTGGAATTAAGTTGTTTTACAAGGTTTATTTATTTATGTTTTATAGATGGCCTTTCAGTAATTATTGCTGGATTGGTTTAGTTTTCTCAAATGCTGTCAGTTCTTGAAATATTTCTTATACCTTCCTTCAGTCAAATTATAGCTTTGAAAAGTAGAGAACTCTACGTTAGAATATTTTTTCCATTCAGTACTTTGAATAAGTAATTTCACTTTTTTCTAAATTGTATCATACCATATATATATATAAATATATATATATATTGGTTTTTTATTCTCTTGCATTTGAGTTTTCTTTTCTTTCGTTGCGAGTAGTCTGTCCTTGTTTTTGACTTTATTGTTTTATTACTGTGTATCTTGGTATTCTTTTGTTGTGTCTTTTTTATTTAGTACTCTTTGAGCCTCTTACAGTGCAGAAGCCTCTCTCCAAAGACCAGGGAATTTCTCAGTTATTATTTCTTCTCCTTATAGTATTCTATAATTAAGAGATTATTCCACTTGCTAGTATTTATCAAGAAACTTACATTTTCTTTTATTTTTGCTTACTACTTTTTCTTATGTCATTCATTATTATTAATGACTCGTACTTTGTCTTCAATATAACTGATACAATAATTCACATATTGAATTTTGTTGCTCTGGTTTCTTGCATTCTTTAACACCTTCAATGCCATTTGTATTGTCTCTTTGATCATCTGGATCCTTAAACTAGTTGAATAACTTTCCCCATGATTGTTTTATTTCCACTCCATTTTACATGAAATGTTGTTTTGAGGACCTCCTCAATGAGTCTTGAAGTTTTATTTGAGCTCAATGTCTTGCTGGTATTTCTGTCAGTCTGCCAGTAAAAGTGAATTTCTTTGTTTCCCATAGTAATTAAAGTTTTGTGGGTCCTGATATTTGAACTTTATTGTCATAATTTTCTGAGTTTTGATGTTTCTGGCTGTTTTTCACTTATAGTATACTACCTATAATCTGTTATTTTGACAATTTATATGCCCTTGAGATGTATTTCAGTGGTCATGTGGGTGACTAATTATACCTGCTTAAATACCTGGATTATTACGGAGAACAGATATCAGAACCTACCTACAGCCCTTAGATTTAGTGAGGTTGGAAGAGTAAGGTTTGTGTTGTGGACTTTAATGCATTGTGTAGTTTGAGAACAGATATCAGAACCTACCTACAGTCCTTAGATTTAGTGAGGTTGGAAGAGTAAGGTTTGTGTTGTGGACTTTAATGCATTGTGTAGTTTGGGGCTTAAAACATTTGATTGGGTTCAGATGCAGCTTGAACTTCTGCAGGTTCATGTTTGAAGGAAATGCAGGACAGAAGGATTTTCTTAGTGCACAGGACTGGAGAATAGAAGGTGGGAACAAAGGGCTGCTAAAAGCCTCCTAACACACCTAATTGAGATCAGAGGCTGGTGTCTGCTCTGTGAGTCAGTTGGAGCAGGGCCTAGGTTCAGGGTGGGGCATGAGAGGTTACCAGAGATCCACCCTGAAACTACTTTCCCCAATTCCTTTTACAAACTCAGCTCAATAGGTCAATTTTATTTAATTTGGCCTTTTGTTCCAACTATTGTTGTATATCTTCTAAGCTCAAATATGAGAAAGATCATTCTGCATCTAGTTCTTTTCTTTCAGATTTTGGGGTTTGTTGAAATATTTTTCTGCTTTAATTGAAAAGGTCATATGATTTTTATCTTTCCTTTTAATTAAATGGCATATCAAAGAAATTGACTTATGGATATTTTATCCTTGAATCTCTCAAATAAATCCGTTCCTTTTGATGTGTTTTTGAACTCAGCTTATTAAGATTTTGGTGGGGATCTTTACATTGAAGTTTTTTTGGGAAAATGACTCTGAAATATTGTATTATAGCCATATCTTTATCTTCTTTGGGTTCTAGGGAAATGCTGCCTTCTTGGAGGTTGTTAGAGAGGATTTCTGTTTCTTTAATATTTTGGAAGAGTATTTTTGAGTATATGCTTAGCAAGTTTTCTTTAAAGTTATGCAAAAACTCACCAGTGAACTTGTCTGGATTTGAACTATTATTCTTGGGGGAAATTTTAAGACTTTGAGACTCAATTCTGGAGTGCATAATTTCTTTTCCTTCAGTGTGCTTTTCTCTATCTTTTCTCCCTCTCTTTCTATTTCTGTCTCTCTTCTCATATTTTCAAAATAAAAATTTTATTTTACTAAATAACAAAGACAGCTGTCATCCTAAATAACATTATAAACCATTAATAAATATGCCTGAAAATACAAAGACATTCTGTTATCAGAAAAACTTCATGGGATTGCCTTAATTTTAACTAGTGTGCATTTAATTTATTCAATTTTTTCAACTATTGTTCTGAGTTTATACCTGGTAGTGCTTAGGGTTACTTCTGACTCTGCATTTAGGAATTTCTGCTGGCAGTGCTTAGAAGAACATATGGGACACCCAGGGATCAAACCTGATTCTGCCATATGCAAAGCAAACACTTTACCTGTTGTCTTATTGTGCTCATTAAAAGTTTTAAATTGCCTTTTGTTCTGTATTATGTAACTTTGATTAAATACTAATTTTTTTTTTTTTTTGGTTTTTTGGGGCCACACCCGGCATTGCTCAGGGGTTACTCCTGGCTGTCTGCTCAAAAATAGCTCCTGGCAGGCACGGGAAAGCATATGGGACACCGAGACTGGAACCAACCACCTTTGGTCCTGGATCGGCTGCTTGCAAGGCAAACGCCGCTGTGCTATCTCTCAGGGTCCAAATACTAATTATTGATTCATGATAATATGCATCATCATTTTAAACCATTCAGTACTAAAAAAATTTCTGAAAACAAAATTCCAAAAATATTTTAAAAATTTAAATGAACCAAAATTATGCCCGTCAAACGCAGCCATCATGTTTCAGCCAGCCAGCTCCATTTTATTCTCAACAGAGATGCATACTAAGTTATGAAAAATCATGGATATACAACCTGTACAGCTGAAAGCAGCAGTTTTGGGAAGTCAGTGCAGGCAAGGTTCCTGCCATGCAGAAAACATGCCAGCTGCATCCTTACCCATAACTGCCACTTTGCCAAAGTCTAGTTTCACCACTTAACCACATATCTCTGCAAAGATGTCAAACTGACCAAAACTTCAGGCATGCTGGTATTTCAGACTGATATCACCAGGACATTTTTGGAGTGACTGCAAGAATCCTCCTTCTTTCTCTTACTTCTGGAAGCCCTGGCAGCCAAAACTATGCCCCACAAAAGCTGTAATTACAGCTATAGAGTTTGAATTTCCTGGGCCATGCAATGTAGCCTCACAGCAACTCCAATTTTTTTTCAATCTTGTCACCTTAGTAGGAACACAGTATATAGATGTCAAAGTAGATTCAAATCCACCTAATTTTTTTTTGCCATTTAATAATGCCCTTTAATTGTTCTTACATTATTAAATATACACACAAAAACAACAAAAAATCAATAAAAGCATAATTAAAATGATGAATAACTGGGGAGAAGGCCAAGTATGATTGACTGCAGGCAAGTGGCTTTCAGTGTCTGATTCCATTCTTCAATAATTTAAGAATAATAGGAACACAAAGCACAAATTAACAAATTGTTTTCTCCAATTAAATAATGGTATTTTTATGCTGAAATTTTTTTCATCATGTTTATTTTTTTTTATTTAATTTTTATTTTGAATTATGAGAACAAAAGATGCAAAGAAAGAGGACAAGGTAAAGTTACAGTGGAAGGACAATCACCCATAACATAATTCTCAGAAGTCCCCTTGCTGATATCTTAACTTTGAACTTTCAGCCAAAGAACGTTAAGATAAAATAAAACAGAATCCATGTGCGATTATTTTGTCCCTCGAGTCCCCAGACTGTAGCACATTATAATATTTCTTAACAGCACACAAGGCAATGTAAAGCCATCAAACTTACGTAACTCCTTTAACATTAGAGGCATAGTATTTTTTACATTTCCATGTACATGAATATTAGCTTAAGTTAACCTCAAATTTTAAGTGGGTGCTTTTTAAGGATTAGAGTCAAAGGAGCACAGTAAAAACGTTGTTAGAGTGGCAATTGTTGTTTGCATAGGCCCACCAAAATATGAGAGGCATGGAAAGGAACAACCTTGGCCTAAATACAAAGAGATCCTACCCCTGAAGTTTCCTGGCACAAGACCAGCTCTAGGCCTCAGGCAAGTTATCGTCCGATTAAAGACATTGTCCGTAGTGCCAACACACTTTTCACACAGTCTCTGTTGTTGGTATCATGTTTCTGTATTAAAGATTCTGGAGTCTGCATGTCCTACATTGAAGTCATGATGTGGAGTGTCTTCTCGTTTCACCTCACCATGAAAGGGCAATGCAGGAAGCCCTTTCCTGTAAGCAGGTTGTTGTTGTTAAGTCTTCTCAGTGTTAAGGGAAGTCTCTTTTGAGCAGGACGATGTCTGAACAGTGGTAGGGTCTTCCGTGGTAGAGGATTGCTTCCAGGTGATGCTATAGACAAACATCACAATTAAGGGGCAATACAGCAAGCCCTGTCCAGTAAGCAGGTCACTGTTCTTGTTAAATCCACCTAATTTTTAGAAACAAAACAAATAACGAAAAATTAAATAGCAGCATATTGCTTAGCAAACCTTCTAATAATGACTATGATTATATTATCATTATAAGATAAATTAATTTTCACACAATTTCTTATCAGTGTTCTTTAAATATAAATATTTTTACCACTTTTTTACAAACAAAAAATATAAAATATAGTATTTTGTACCTGCTAAGGGGATAGGCTTGGGAATGGCTAGGAATCTGGGAACAACTGTGGAGTGAATTTTACACAATGGTGGGATTGGGTCTTATAACAAATATATTACAAGAAATTGTGTAAGACATGGTAAATAAATAAAAATAATTAGACAAAGGTTTCATATTGGCCACAGATAGTACAGCAGCTAGGTGTCTGTCTTGTCCAAGATGCCTAGCTGGGTTCAATTCCTGGTGTTTTATATGGTCTTCTGAGTCTCTCCAGGAGTGATACCACAATGCAGAATCATTAGTAACTGTTAAAAACTGCTGCATGTAGACCCCCACCTTCAAATAAAAGAATGACATTCCGTAATAAATGTTCTATCCCTTGCAGAAAGCAGAAATATATGTGAATTAGGCCTATTTGGTATATCAAAATTGATCAGAACTATAGTCCCATGAAATGAGTTATTTGACCCTCTAAATGAGTGTACAGTCACATAGGCAGTAAAAATTTCATGGAATTTATAAATGATTGATATCTTCTGATCAGTTCTGGGCATTTAGATTGCTTTGTCATAAGCTTCAGCAAACTCTTTTGTTAGTTCACAGGCACTTTGATTGTGATTATTTTGTATTATTTGCCACTTGCAAGAGGTTTGCCTTAGTGACCTGTGCTCAGAAGAATTCACAGGAGAAATCTTGGGTCTATATTGTAAATACAGATAGATCATGAAAGTAAATGAGAATAAGATACTGTAGAGCTATGGATTAAAAACAAGACTCTGCAGAAAAACTAAAAGATTATTAAAATTTCTGTATGGAAATGAGGGAACTACTGAGGATAAGTCTCATTTTTTTCCTAGCATTCTTATAATCATCCTAATTTTACATTTTGTAAACTAAAAAAAAAAAAGGTGTGATCTTATACAACCTGATAAACTGAGGCTTTGTTACTATGATTGAAAATGTATTTTTTTCATTAAAAGACAAATACAAATGGAACAAACATATTTTGATTTTTATTCTAATCTCTCTATAACATTAGAATTTTCTCTATGTTGACCCTAAAAAGATGGGTTCAAATCACTTAGGGTGTTGTAAATTGTGCTGAGGAAGCTACCTATGAGGAAGCTATTAGAAAATGTAGTGATGACACTGGAGAGAGGAAGGGAGAAGATGGTGAATAAGGATGCCACTGAATGTGAATTTCACTGGGTTTAAAATACAGTGATTGGTAAATAAACAAAAGATTGTGTAAGAAATTCTTCAGAAGGGACAAAAGCAATAGTACAGCGGTAGGGCATTTGCCTTGTATCTGGCAGACTTGGGATGGACTTCGGATCAATCCTGGCATCCCATATGATCCCCCAAAGCCAGGGACTATTTCTGAGGCCATAGCCAGGGTAACCCTTGAGTGTCACCAGCTGTACTATCATGCAGGTCCATGATTATTACAATAATTTGTTTGGGGAGATTTAATGTAAAAGTTTCAAGTTCATTCATTTCTAACACTGATATCAATCCCTGGCAGTGCTCAGGGATTTCTTCACTCAGAAATCGCTCCTGGCATGCTCTGGGGACCATCTGGAATGCCAGGATTTGAACCACAGTCCTTCTGCATGCAAGGCAAATGCCCTACCTCCATGCTATCTCTCTGGCCCTGGGTGCCCTTTAGGATATCCTGTACACATGACTCTCCCTCACATCCCCACTTGCAGCTTTTCTAGGAAAGATTTCCCTTCCAGCTTTGGGATAACTGGGATGTGGTGTCAGTGTTTCTTCTAGACTCAGCTGCTCAGTGTCTCATTATAGAATTAGAGACTGTCCCTGACAGGGCACCTCTTCTTGTATGTCCTTTCCAGTGGTGACCCACGGTTTCTTCTCGCATGAAGCAGAATCTCTGTGCTCACCTCTAGACAGTCACAGACATGCTACTGCTGAGGATTTCTGCATCGATGTTCATCAACGAGATTGTAATTTTTCCTTTCTGTTTGGTCTTTCTGTCAGCATAATGTTAGCTTCATAGATGGATTTAGAGAGGGGTCCCCTTTCTTTTATATTTTGGAAAAAGTTAAGGATCAATGACAGTAAATCTTCCTGAATTATTGACAAAACACCCATATACACAACTTGGCATGGACTTTTATTCTTGGGGAGATTTTTAATTACTGTTTCAATTTCTTGTTTGTGATTGGCCTGCTTGTGATAGGTCTACTTCCTACACATTGAGTTTTGGCAAGAGAAGTTTGCCTTGAATTCATTTTAATGGTGAGACTGATATAATCACATGGATAATTAAAGGAACTGGGAGATTTATTTTCTTTTGAAGAAATTAAGTTTCATGGAATGAAATGCTAAAGAAGGATAACATGTGGTAAACATCTGCTAGTAGTTGTAGTTGCTGGGGTTTAATTTCATCTAACATTTATGCGAAAATTCTACAAACAACCAGAGAGAGATTGGAAACAAATCATTCTCTAGTCAAATTTCTAAGGGAGATCAGACCTGACTTCCCCCTTGATTTTACCTTTCTGAAGTCACAAGCAGAGAGCCCAATTAAAATGTGATAAATTCTTGTCTAATGAGACTTGTGGAATTACGAAACTAAATTTATTTGTACTGAGAAATTTGTTACAGCATAAGAAAGCCTAATATGTCTATTTTCTGTATAGAACCTAATGTGCTAGGTATTTTAAATTCATCAAATTTTAATGATCTGTATTGTAGAGGTGAAGGAGCTGAAGTGTAAAGAGGTGACATAATTTTTCCAAGTTGTATAATGAAGACACGACAAAGGCAGGATTTTCTATCCCAGATTTACAGTTTTTAATTGCTGTTGATAGCAAAGTTGAGCCATTAGTTTGACCTTACTTATTACTTTAGCTAATGATTTGAACCTTAAACTTTGTGGTTCATAAAACTTTGCATGGATCCTCACTCTGTTACTGAGGACATTCTTATTTTTATAGGCAAAGGACAAAATCTGTTAATTTATTTTATTAAGAATTTATGAAAAACCCACTGAAGGAAAGCAATGGAAAAAGCACTGAGATAATTCAAATATAAATAAGGCAACACCTGACCCTCATGTGTCTTAATACTCAAAAGAAAGAAAATAACAAATATTACCATTAACAAATTAATTAACAAATATTACCAACTCGTAAGGAATATCCCAAAAATTACATTGAAAATTCAATATTCATCTATAATTCACCTGAAAAAAGTATGTTTACAGGAAAATAATGTAAAGACATATTTATAAACTAAATTTAAATAAAATTTCACAATTATGAATATTTGTGGTTCCATAAAGTTGAGAATAAAGAAATTCTATAAAGTCTTTTTGTAACTTAAAATGATTTTAGCAAAAATTTTAGTTACCATTTTCTTACTAAATGACTTCCTACAAGTCAAACAATATTTTACATTCTTAAACATTTATCATTTCATTTAAGATAAGGGCATGGCTCAGCAATAGAATCTTGCATTGCATGCGTGAAGTCAAGTGTTAGGCCCTGTAATCTTACCTATATGCTCAAATCAGATTTCTAATTTTTGGAATCCCAGGACCACAAAAAAGAATGTGGTCTTTTTCCTGCACTAAAAGTGTGTGCAGGCATTAAGGATAAAATTTGTAACATCCAACAAGCATGACAACTGAAAGTATCAGTCCCATACTTAGACTTCTGACAAGCAATACAACCATAAAAGTAAGAGAACATAGCCGTGTGTAAAAGTGCCATCTTCACGGAAACAATAGCAAAAGAAAAGGGGAAAAGAAAACAGATTATTTAGTTCTCATAAAAGTCGACTTTTTTGATTTAGTCTTTTAAATTATAATTTTACTGAGAAGGAAACTAAGAGAAGGTTACATCACACAACCACAAAAACATATAAAAATGAAGTTCAAAAAGTCAAAATATGGTCCAGACATACAAAGTACTTCCTAGAAAATTACCATTTTATTAAAAAAAGAGAAAATAAAGTGGAAATAAATGCCATTAGTAAAGAATGAGAATAAAAGTAGAAAGTGGTTTTTTTTGCACCTGGTTATAGAATTTTACTGCTTTTTAGCTAATATCCAATGTAAAATGAAAAGTATCATGGTGATTGTTGGACTTTCTAATTCAAAAACCACTAAAATATAAAAAAAATTATAGTCTTTACATAGTGTAAAGGAACACTGAATAATGTAAAATTCAATTGTAAAGGCTCCACTTACTGTCATCCAACCCCAGGAGAAAGGGCCACTGCAAGAATTTAATTACTAAATTAAGACAGCCATATGGGAGACAGAAAGGGCATAGATCTCAGGGGGCTTCCAGATTCCTAGACAGAGAGTGAGTCAGACAGACCTTCCTCTGCAATCTTTATTGTACAAGCTTTATCCACAAGGAAGGCAGGGCAGGAAGAGGGGAGTAGCTGGATGTAACAGACCAAAGTACCTATCTCATGCTAATCAAGTCTAGGTTGGTCTTTTACATCTCAAATGGTAGGTGAAGTGGGAAAAAAACTAGAGCAGAGTGTTTGTTTTGGGTACAAAAGAAGGCTATTTCATGGTGTATAGCTATATCCATGTCTAGCACCATCTATGTACAATAACAAACAATGACAAGGTAATTTCTTTTTAAATCTGTTTTTGACTTTATTTATTTATTTATTTTTATTTAAACCAAGAAAAATAGTAAGTGGCCATTTCTTTAAGGCATATATAAGTGAATTGACATAGAATACTGATGTGTACTTTTATTTACATTGACATAAAAGGAAATGACTAGTTAAAGAGTGGTTTTCAAACATAACACAAAAAGTCATTATTGGGTCATAAATAAACTGAGTTTTAATCATAAATATGCTTTATATATGTACATAGGCATATAAGTAGTGCTCATGTGTGTGACACATCTCAAGTTAAGATTGTCTTAACAAATATTGTATATCATGTACATGGTTTTATATTTGTCTGTCATCTTGTAAATATAATTCATATATTTTACTTTAATTTAAAATCACTCTTTTACCTTTTGTAATTCATCTTGATTCTCACTAAATACTCAATAATCTCAACTGGTCAAACCCTATAAAAAATAGTGACACAAGTCTGGAAAGATATTATAACAGGTTGGCTATTTGCCTTATATGTAGCTAATTTAGGTTTGCTGCCTAGCATGCCAGATGGACTCCACAGCCCTGTCAGGAGGGAACCATGATCATAGATTCATGAGTAAACCATAGTCACACTGTAAGTTGTGGGCCCCAAATCAAGTAGAAAATAGGGTCACACTAAGAAATCCTTGGCATTCTGAGTTGTTGATTTAAAAATATTCTCATGTCTTTCTTAGACCTCAGGCATAAATATGAAAATAATTTTATGTTAAAATTAAAGAGATGTTTATTTGTGTTGAGATGGAGGAGCATCTTATATCTGGCAGAGAGAGGAAACTGCAGATGTGCTCAACAATGACAAAAGCATTCTTCATGCAGCCCATGCTCTATTTGATCTGCTCAAATGCCTGTAACACCCCTGTGCATATTTAGGGTGACCATGGGATTCATGTGCCCAAGCTAGTCCTGGTTACATAGGTTTTCTTGGTATAAATAATAAAAGATTATCCATTTATTATCAAAATTATGCTGGTTAAATTAAACTTGCCTAGTCATCCTTGCTATATGCAAGGGAAAAAATGTTTCTGACTTAAAAAAAATAGATGTTCTACACTTTTATTTAAATTGTGATTTTTCCATACTTCCTTTCTCCTGGTAAAAGACTTGTTAGAGGAAATTCCACATCTTCCAAATCAGAATGTCAAGAAAGATCAGAGTGGCATTTCTCCGACTAAAGTTTAAAGACATATGGAGTCTCAGATGAATCTCTATTAACTGAGTTTATGATGAAAGTCTGGTAATTTTGTATTTTATTTGAAGCAATTCTAATTTTTAAAAAAAATACAATGTAGGCATTTTCTATATAAATCCAAAACCATTGTAATACTTCCTATTTTTTTAGATGTTTTGTATCATTAAATTAAAATCAAGAATAACTATATAATCTTTGTCAAATAATTTTAAAATTCTAAAATTTTCCTTGATACATAAATTTTGCATTCATAAGAAGTCAGAGACAAAATGAGATCGCAGAATATTACAAAAACGAAAGCACTTCTTTAATTTAAAGAAAATTGGTAAAAAAAGATTCAAAAAAATAAATGATAGTCACAGTCTAATGTGGTACTTAGTAATAAGTACCAAACCCAAACTTTAAGTGGCAACATAACTTAAAAAAATAAAGACACAAAATAAAAAGTTGCTGATATAAGCATTTAGGCATAAAATATTCAAACACCTGTTTCAAATCACACCACCACCAGTGTCAACTTCCATCTACCAGGATTCCCATGTTGACTCTGAATTCCTCCCTTTACCCTGCCTGCCACCTTTCAGTCTAGTTGTTGTAGTCATATCTCATATTTTCAGTGTCATTGAGTCTGTGCTGGGAATATATAGCAATGATACACTCCCACATTACAGTATACACAAAACCCAACGCACATTACTTGAAAGCAATACCATAGTTTTAACAAAATAATATCCTTTGATATATCAAACTCATGCTTTGTATTTTGATTTTATTTTCAACGTTTTTCTTTTTTTATCCTCTTTTTGATTTTTATTATGATACAGCTATTTACAAAGTTGTTCATAATAGAATTGTTCAGATATACAAATTTCCAACACAAATCCCACCAGCAATGTCCCCTTTTCTCTACTAGTATCCCCAGGTTCCCTGCCACTCCCCAACCTGCCTCTTTGGCAGGTTTTTAACAAACTTTTATCACTTAATGCAAAACTAGTTTTAAGACTATAAGTTCCCTAAGACGTTGCCTGCCCATGAAGCCTGTACTATTCTTTTAAATATAAATGATAATCAAGCTGGATGGAGTATTCTTTTTATTTGATTATTTTATTTAAAAAATGTAAAAAAAATAATAAAATGAAATAAAAAAAGAAAAAGTACAGTAGCAAACTCATTTGCAAAAATTATTGTATCACCAATGAAGTCATTAATACGATGACAGAAAGGTTTGTAAGGTCTCTTTTTTATGTCCAGTCTGCTAAATTGGGGTGTTCCTTTAGAAATGACAGCATCAAACATTTGAAGTTGTCCAAAAATTTAAAGCTGTAAATACTATGAATTTTAGGGGCATATACTGAGATGCAGGGCCTCTTGGAAGAAGGCCTGATTCAACCATGGCAACTGCCTTTTTGGGCTGCCAGATTTTCCCAGAAGGAAGAAGACACAGGGGAGGGTGTCCCCACTTGTTAAAAAAAAAAAAAAAAAAAAAAAAAAAAAAAAGCTCTTGTGACGTCAGCCCAACAACTGGTGTACCGAAAGTGTGGTCAGACTGAGGTTCCACAGGGAATTGTAGAGGGTCAGTGATAAGACAGGCCATCTGGGAAATGATGATTCTGGGTGATAAAGGCAGCAAGTGTGGCTTCAGCAGGGTGGGGGCTTAGCCTGCCTCTCCTGGAGATGGCCAAGTTTGTGCTGCATGGGTCAGTTAGCCAAAATCTTTCACAGTTCAACTTACATCTCATTGGATAAAGGAGTGAGTCTATGAAGCTGGCCTGGTTTAAACTTGGACGTAGTGTTTGAGGATGTGGATACAGCTGGAAAGAGTATACTTGGTGAGTTGTTGATTTGGTTGAAATTTTCACTGTATCCTCCATTACTTTCTGTCTCATGGCCTCATTAAATAGACCTGCACTACACCTTTTAGGCTTTACTTGATAAATGTAACAAGTGTAACAAAAAAACTTTATAAATGTAACAAAATTAATAAAAAATGTTACATTTTTTGATCTTGCCGCTTTCAATATTTTGTCTCTTTTTTTGAATGTTGTCATTTCGAGTGTAATACTTCCTAGAGTTTTCCTAGTTAGGTCTATTTTCCCTGGAAAACCTAGAGCCTCTTAGATCTCAGTGTCAATATTCAACTAAGGGATGAACAGTGCCTTTTCTTTCTGGACAGATATCAGTATCCTCCAAACTTAACATGTGCCATATGAAGGGTCCACACCACAGTTCATTCTCATCTTTATTGTTATTGTTGTGTTGTTGTTGTTATTGTTGTCATTACTGTTTGTTTGGGGTTACACTGAGCTGTGCTCAGGACTTATGCCTGGCTCTGTTGTTTAGGATCAATCTCAGCAGAGCTTACATGAAAGCAACTACCCGCCCATGAATGTAATTACCATAACTTGAACTAGCATGGGCGGGTGGATGTTTTCATTTAAGCCTGCTTTTCTATACCATTGTCTGTGCCAACTTCACCATTCAATTCCTTTTAGAACTATGGCTTTGCACTGTGATCTATTTTTGCCTTAGATTCTCATACAGTATTTGCCCTTTGCCTAAACCACAGTTACAGATCAGTTAAAGATTATTTAAAAATAAATAATATTATAAGTATATAAATAACTGAAAATGCTTATTACGGGCCCGGAGAGATAGCACAGTGGTGTTTGCCTTGCAAGCAGCCGATCCAGGACCAAAGGTGGTTGGTTCGAATCCCAGTGTCCCATATGGTCCCCCGTGCCTGCCAAGAGCTATTTCTGAGCAGACAGCCAAGAGTAACCCCTGAGCACCGCCGGGTGTGACCCAAAAAAACAAAACAAAACAAAAAAATGAAAATGACTATTACATAACAATGATCCAGAATATGCCCGTTTCCATCAGAGATAATTATTTTATTCAAAAACTACAGGCATCCAAAGTTATATAAAGATTGAGACCTATTTAATGTCAGAGTCAAGTTAACATATGTACTTCCAAATTACTCTACCTGTTAATTTCAAATAATAAAGTTTTGAGTACCCTGTTAAATTTATACATAATAAGTTTTTTGTATAGTTTCTGCAATGCTACTTTAATCAGCTATTTTTGACTGTCCTTGATGTGCAATTTCTTTTTCTATTTTAAGACATTCTCATCTGCTGTTCTGCCCTTGGATATTCCTCATAGGTTTGAAGTATCCTCCAGAAGACAATTATGGATTTATCCATTGGCATTCCGACCTTATTATTGAGCCTATTTCATTTTGAAATTTTCCCACATTGTATGCATGCCTAAGCATGCTCGTATGATAGAGGAGTCTCTATTTAATTTACATCTCTCAGTCCAGTGCATAAGCTATTGAAATTGGCCTGACTATTCTTTCAATTCATTATGGAAAAATTAAGTATTGCAGTTCAAAATATATCTAAGTTGTTTTTAGACAGAAGTATAAGATAAAAAAGTCCTATTTTGAGATATTAGATCATATTTTAAAATAAAATCAGGTCTCCTAGTAGAACTCTGGGTAATTAAAGAGTGGAAACTATAACAAGTCATTTAAAGGACATCCCACACAATACTGGGACATTTTTACATGGCAAGGCTAGGTCCCTTTATTATGATTATTCAAATTTTATGAAGTTAACGTATGTATATATTTATCTATAGGAAAGATCAAGAATTATAGAGAAGATGAAGAGACAGAAGACATACACATCTTACAGCAAGGAATCTGTGAAATGCTACGGGTTTAGACTTCATCTTAGAGATAATATTAGGTATTATTGAGAAAATGTTGAGGGTCTTTACATAATATGATTTTGTCATAGAAAGAGCTCTCAAGCAACAACAGAGTTTAGGCTTGTGATGTTTGAGGCAGAATAAATTGGGCAGAATATTTACTTATGGTGATAGCAATGACACTGATTCTGAAAGGAAAATAAACTTAATGAAAACTTATAGTCATTAACTAGAAATAAGGATGCAAAAGAAAAAAAGGAAGATATTGATCATAACTCCGGGTTTCTAACTGGGAGACAAAAATCATTGTTGCTGCGCTTTTATGTAAGACTGAGTCTCCATCAGGAACATTAGGTAAGAACATTCACTCTGGGGCTCATGATTTCCTTAAGGAACTAGGATGAACGGACATCCTCTGAAAGAAGAGTGTTGCTGAAAGAGTTGTAGGTTACTGATGGGTATGGACAAGGAAATTTATTGAAGAGCAGAGTGATTGAAGAGTGTGACAGTCTGGCTAGTTAACATGAATTTGCCTTAAAGGCAATCTGTGCAGGTCTGCAAAACTGACATCAACCTGCATTGCTTCAAGATTTGCTTTTATTCAAATAATGCCCAGCTATCAAACTATTGCTATAAGCATGGACTACGGAATTCACCTAGAATTGTAAATTGATTGTATTTTGTATTGTTGTTTTTGGAGGTGGTGAGGGCATAGGGATAGGGGGTGGGGTACACACCCAGAGGTGCATAAAGCTTACTTCTGCTTAGGCTAAGCAGATCATATGTGGTTCCAGGAATGAAACCCCTGGCTCGCTGAGTGCAAAGCAAGTACCTGATCCACTATACTACACTGTACTATTTATCTGGCTCCAACAGTTGTAAGCTTAAATAACACATACAGTAGGAATGCAAAAATATGATATAAAACACTGTAAAAAAAGCGTTAAGTCATTAATCAGAAGGTTCAAGATGGATGAGGGAGGGAGACAAGATAAAAACAGTACTTTGGTGAGGCAAGCATACCTGATGATGTTTAGGCTTACAGGGATTACTCCAGATGAAGTACAGGGAGCCTGATCAGTACTGGTGATTGAACCAGAGAAGGGTCACATGTAATTCAAGAGCCTTAAACTCTGTGCTATCCCTCTGATGCTAAGAAAAGAAAAATATTAAGTGAATAAAGCTTTAAAAACTATGGGTATCCAGGAAATTTTTTTACAGCTTTAATGAGAATTTCTGAGTAACTAAGTTAGGATACTGGACACACTGAGATAACATTTTCTTGAAAGGTGAAATTCTAAACTTATGTTGTCCAATGTGATAACCACTAGCCAACTATGATTATTGACACCTTTAAATTAAAATGTGTATTTTCATTTTATTAGCCATCTTTGAAGCATTTATAAGCAGCAGATACCACATTTTCTGTATTTTATAGTGTAGTAGACAGATAACATAATACATACATGGACCATCAGACAGAAAGGTCCATGGGAAATGTGACTGTAAATAATGCTAAGTGCTAGAAAATACCCAAGCATGTCAGATTTTAGAGAAAATGACAATAAGACAATAAGAAATGTTATATGTTGTAAAAAGTTGGCAGAGATGCTGATTTCAACCCTGAGGAGGAGTTAGGCTGGAGTCAATTCTCAAAAGTCCACAGTAAATACATATAGCTTGAGAAGATTGGTGAACAAGTATGTTTTGGTAATGTGTTCAATATCAGTGTGATCTATACCTTTCAGGCTTATGGTAGAATACTTCTGATACATGCTTGACTAATTCAATCAAAGCCTTAATCCATTGATGATCCAGAATCAATGATTGTTCCAGTCCAAATTCACCTCTCCTAAAAACTGTGGCTTCATCTAACTCAAAATAAAATATAAAAAGAATCTTCTGAGTTAACTCTTATGCTCAGTGAAAATAAAGAACTGATAATACACCTACAGATAGAGCTAAATTGCCACATAAATATTAACAGACATTTTTTAAAGTTGGTACGTGAATAAAACAATCTTTATCAAAGCAGTTTTTTTTGACTACTCTTCTTAAAATTAATTGCAACAACCTAGAATTTACAGTGAAGTTTTTCCATGACCAGTTCAAGGGGATTAAGTATAATGTGGCTATTTGGATGGCTAGTTATGTTGATTTAAAAAATTCCTAGCTCTTATGCTAAAATAATTAAATTAGCTAAACATGGGATATAGATACTTGTGGCTAAAAATTGAGATGCCAGAGTGGTAGATGCCAAGGGTAGAGCCTTGCATGCAACCAACCAATGTTTGTTCCCTAGTCGTACACTTGGATTACCCAAGTTTGCCAGGAGTGATTTCTGAAGAGTAAGCTCTATACCAACAAGCACTTCCCAATACCACCACCTGCTTTCAAAAATAAATTCCACTGAATAATATGTAGTTATATAATAGCTAGTTGTCATACCAGGTGCTCTATTCCTTTTTCTGGACAACTGAAAGTTAGGGGCTACAAATCCACAGTAATCCTTCCTTGCAAACTTTACTGATAATCATTTTAGTGATTCTCATAATAATAGAAAGGGGAAAGGTTTTTCATTTTAAAAAGGCTAACACTCAATTTGGATGAATAACTAGAGAGTTCTCTCTAAAAACTAATGAGAAGCAGAAACAAGCCAAGTCACCTTTTTCTCTTAGTCATGCTACTGTAATTTAATTTTAATGGCCATTCTTATTAATTCTATTACTGCACTTTTACTTATACTCCAAGAATTAGGTAGAATCTGGTTCTATAATTCTATTTCTCTTTATTCAATAGACTATACATTTTTAAACTCTGTTGATTCTGCCAAGTTGCATAGTTATTTGTGCATAATAAGCTCTTCGATAACAATATGCAGCAAAAAATTCCTTTCAACAAATCATAGCAAGCTTAATTGAGTCATGAAGTATGCCATTAAGTAGTTCTCAATGAGGCAAACAGTCTTTTTCCTAAGGTAGCATATTCTATCACCAAATTTTAACATGACTATATGGTCTCATATGAGTAATTATATTACTTCATTTGTAAAAAGTTACAGAATGATATATTATTATTTGAGTAAGCTACTGACATTTCAAAAAGGTAGACACTCTACAAGATTTTTCTTCTTCTTAGATTTACCCAAGTCCATTTTAAAAATATTTAGCATTGAATTTGAGGTCGATTTTTAAAATTTGTCTTTGACTATATTTTTTAATCTTTTTAAAATCAGAATCCAAAATCAACTTTTTATATTTTTATTTTACTTGAATTGTTATATAAAAATAGGATTTATCCTGTCACAATAGCAGTTTAGATTCTCCCCTACTTACTTTGCAACCTGAAGCAATTCCAAATTCTAACATGGCACCTAATGTTTTCAGGATAGATGCTTTAGAGCGTTAGGCACAAGCATAGATTAGCAGCAGACATTAGTTGTCTTGTGAAACTCTATTCGAATATCTTTCAGATACCCATAGGATCTGGGTAATATTATAGCTCCAATGTCAGTCCAATGAGTAACATCAGTAATGGGAATCATTCTTACTTGCCTCCCCAGTACAGCAATAAGACAAGGACAAGTAGATTGTGAACCATTGATTTGAACCATATAAATGGGTTGAAAATAAATTGGGCTATCTACTGTATTTGTCCCCAAAGCCACATTTCCCTAACACATAATACAAGTAGTTCTATTCAACTGCATCAAAGGACTTCTTGGCATCTAATAAGATTGTTGTTACTGCTCCAATTTTCTTTGTATTCCAAATGCATTGTATTAACCTATGCAGATTATCTGGTGCTTATCTCCTAGGCATAAAGCCCTCTTGAATAAGGGCTATTAGATTTGGGATTACTTCAGTTAGTCATGTAGCAAGTGTTCTAATATATTCTTTTATGCCTAGTCACACTGTGTCAAGGGATATTTTTCACAAAACTATTGAAAGAGTAACATAGTTTTGATTATAAGACTATATAGACCTGTGTAATAGGATTAAAGATTATAGATTAACTTAATTCCAAACCATTGATAATATCTGCTATTTTAAGATCTAGCATTTAAAACCATTTAAATGTGGTATATTTTTTTTCATAGTCTGTTTCTGAAATCAGTACCTGTTCTGTGTACCAATTACAGAGAGAAGCTACTGTGATTACCGTGTTTACTGGTAAGCAACCTAAATTTTTATAAAGTTCTTTTAAAGTAACTCAATGCCACTATCAGTAATATTAATTACTCTTTGGTTTTCAACTGACATCATCACAAGGCTGGTGCAAATTTTCATTTTTTTAGATGAGAATCTGCAAAGGAAAGGAAGGCAAAGAAGATTGGAGATTTCTAGGTATTTCTCTACAATACAACCTGACTAAGTACTGTCTAATTTCTTTCTTTTTTTTTTGGTTTTTGGTTTTTTGGGCCACACCCAGCGGTGCTCAGGGGTTACTCCTGGCTGTCTGCTCAGAAATAGCTCCTGGCAGGCACGGGGGACCATATGGGACACTGGGATTCAAACCAACCACCTTTGGTCCTGGATTGGCTGCTTGCAAGGCAAACGCCGCTGTGCTATCTCTCTGGGCCCCTGTCTAATTTCTTGATGTTCTGAGAATGAAGAATTACATACAAGTGAGAAATTGAATGATGGAAAAAAAGGGTAGAGCTGCTTGATAACCTTGATCTTATCAGCTAGCATAGTATTGGGAGAAGAGTTTGGTGTTTAAAGGAGTTGGAATCTTGGGTACCTTTTATTTACCAGTGTAGATTAATAAGCTATGAATATCTTTCTTATTTACAAAAGGAGATTCCAATACTCATATCTACATGACATTAAAGATTTATTTGTATATCCATCTATGCATAGTTATAATAATTTAATTAGTCAATATTTAATAAATATTAACTATTTTAGTAAATTACTAGAATACATAAGCTAAATTATATATCTAAATTTGCATTTTTCCATAATTAGAGCATAGTCTAATCTAACAGCACTCAATGTACTAAAATTATGCTTTAGGTACTCTTTTGGGAAAATAATGAAATTTAAAAAAGTGCAGCATGAAAATCAACTTTGTAATTAATCTAAATAAACAATCATTTTATCTACTGTATCTGATAAACAAAACATGCTAAACCCAAAAGCAAATTTAAAAAAAATTCCATTAAAATGAACTTTTATTTTTTTTTTTAAATTAAAGACATTACTTTAATAAGTCCCAGAGACAATAGAGTTAAGGGCTGGAAGGGTTTGAAGGACCGGCTCACAATTTGAAGCTCACTATAAAGAATGGTGAACTCTGTTAGGCAAATAACTACACTAAAAACTAACATGACAATGTTAAAGAATGAAGAAGTAGAATGCCTGCCTGCCTGTCATTAGTACAGGCAGAAGTGGGGGAGGAGAGGGGCATGGGTGGTGGGAATGTTGTGCTGGTGATGGGTGGTGTACAAACATGCTTGTAATCAATGTGCTTAAATAAAGATTTATATTAAAAAAAAACTTTTTTCCATTAACCATATCTGACTGGGTCCAACAGATTTGACATTGCGTGTATCTATTATATATAAAAGAGAAAAGCAGATAATGACTTGAAGATATGAAAAAGACATTCTGCCTAGCACTTCATTTATATGAACCCATTTATGTTCATATACTTGAGAAACAAAGCTATTTATGAAAAAGTAGACTAGCTTAAATGCACAGTATGTAATAAACAATTTAAAATGGTTCACTTTTCATTCAAATTTTGCATTTCTATACCATTTGTTTAAAAAAATCTGACTCTCAAATAAGTGTACTTGTGTATATCATATAATTTTCCTTAATAGTCATTTTGAACTATAGGTGAAGGAGAAACAATTTCTAAAGAACATACATGACTCAAACCTGAAGCTAAAACTCTCAATATATATAAAGAGATTTTATATATAATACTTGAATGGTTGATGTAAATAAGGAGAGCCACTTAGTAAGTGGCATTGAGTTTTAATAGTAATATAATCTACTAGCATTGGGCATCTCTCTCTGCGTATTAATATGTGACATCATACTTTCATATAAAATTTCATAAAGGAGTGAAATAAAAAGCCTCTCCAAATTGCAACTGTTGAATAATCAGATTCTGTAGTGCTCATCATGCCTGCAATTATGTAAGAAAACTCTCCAAATATAGTTTGGTTATTGCAGTTATTAATCATTCTGGTTTAGTTTCAAGTACTTGCTTTATAGCCTGCTGGATAGACTCCATTATTCTACAAACTAAATGTCGAAAGTCAAACATGTGCATGTGAGTCTGCTGTTCTAACGGCCTTTCAACATAATTTACCCTTTCAATTTGTATTTGTGAATGCACACAAAAAGTGGAGAAATAAAGCTTGTGTCAATAGAGTCACTGACCTTTGCAGTAAACAGAAGATAGTCCTTAACGAAAAACAACTTGGCAAATAAGAAACCTATTTTGCTAGAAGTAGAAATAGTGCTGCTTACAAAGTTAGTCTTAGAATACCAATCAGTTCTTACAGAAAAAAAAAGATGGGGGTAAGTTCTGAAAAAATATTCTTTAATTTTGATAAGGAGAAAAATAATGAGAGGGCCAGCAAATGTGTATTTTAAAGGTTAAAACACCAACATCATGGATAGAATGCAATCTCCACGTGATATGCATAAAACTATGTATTCTGACTAATTCAACTACAAAATGCCAACTAAAAGACAACAGATTTATTATATAGAACAAACACCATCTGTAGCACCTTAAATCACTGCTAGAGATAAATTTCTAGGGAAAAAGAATGCAACCAGATATGGGTAGACAGCTCAAAGTGCTAGAGGGAATGTTTTATATATCAGAGTCCCAAGGGTAATATTCCCACCACCACATGGTACCAAGCTTTGGAATGAGAGCTCCCCCTAATCCAAGAACCAAGAGAGTAGTAATTTCTAAGCAAAGATGGCTGTGGCCCCCATACCAATAAAAGAGGAAATGTGGGGCCGGAGAGATAGCATGGAGATAAGGCATTTGCCTTGCATTCAGAAGGACAGTGGTTTGAATCCTGGCATCCCATAGGGTCCCCTGAGCCTGCCAGGAGATTTCTGAGCGTAGAGCCAGGAGTAACTCCTGAGCACTGCCAGGTACCCAAAACCAAAAAGGGAGGGAGGGAGGGAGAGGGAGAGGAAGGGGGAAAGAGAGAGAGAGAGAGAGAGAGAGAGAGAGAGAGAGAGAGAGAGAGAGAGAGAGAGAAAATGCACCTAGACATTTCTCAATCCTAGATTCAGATAAATTATTAACTATAGAGTATTATAAACAGACTCAAGGAAAGTGGCACCATAATTATTTGAACAGTAATGTGGGACTAGAACAATAGTAAATGAGATAGGGCACTTGCTTGTAAACAGCCAAACTAAGTTTGATCTCCAGCACCTCCAATATCCCCAACTCCACAGGAGAGATCCCTGAGAAAGCTTAGAGAAAACCAGGAACACCACCTCATTGGGTGTAAACCAAAACCTAAAAATAAATAAACAGTAATATGTAGAGAATTTAGACAAATACATTTAATAATACATTCTCACAATTAACAAAAACATGTCATCTTTTCATGCAGTTGATGATTTTTTCAATTTGGCTACATACATTGGACCCCAAGCTTTGCCCTTATCTGGAATCACTAAGAGTCCATATTCTTGGCCATTGGGAGCAAAAGAGAAGTCTTGGGAGAAAGTCTTTGCCATTTCACTGATGTCCACAGGCATTACGTTATTACAGGTGTTTAAAATTTCATTGACCACATTCTCATTTTCTGCCTTGGAAAGTGTACAGGTCGAGTACACCAATAACCCTCCGGGACGCAATGCCTTGATTGCAGACCTGCAGTAATCAGGTAATGTAGAAAAATTGGTCAGTACAATAAAAGAAAACTGTGGAATCTAACCTGTCAATCCTTCTCAAATTATTGTGATTATGAATGTCTTCTAGCTTTATGGCTATTTATATATGACATATCTCAGATCACTGGGAGCACATTAATAAAACCAATATGGGAAAGAGTGTGTTTAATAATTACTTTGTTTTCCTTTTTTATGGATAGACCAAAAGGAGAACAAGCAATATAAGAACAAGCAATAATGCATTGGTTGTTGACTACATTGTGTGGAACTTAAGATTAGATCTGCACTTAAGAAATGGGGTTGGCAATGCTGGAACAGATGCAGAGAACAAATGACTTTCATCCACTGCTGATGGGAATGTAGACTGGTCCAGCCTTTTTTGGAAAACAATAAGAACATTCCTCAAAAAACTGAAATGGACTTTCTGGATAACCCAGTAATATGCTCCTGGGAATAGACCTAGGGACACAAAAACACAGTGCAGAAAGGGCATCTGCATTCCTCTATTCATTGCAGCACTATTCACAATATCAAGAATCTGGAAACAACCCATGGTCTAGAACAGATGAGTAAATAAAAAAAGAAAAACTGTGATACATCTACACAATGAAATACTATACATCTATTAGGAAAAATAAAAACGTGAAATTTGTTTATATACACATGGATGCATGACATCCCTTCAGTCAACATATTGTAAACTACAGTGTTTAAAGAAGGAAAAGAGAAGAGGAAAGAAAGAGAGAATAAAAATATATGCCATAGAAATAGGGAGAAGGGGGATGAGCAGGAAGGGCACAGGAAACTGGGGACATTGGATTTGGGAAATGTGCACTGGTGAAAGGTTAAGTATTGGACATTGTGGGACTGAAATTCAATCATGGGCAACCTTTTAATTATATCATGTTGATTTAATTAAAATTCATTTAAAAATAACTTTAATTACTTGTTTATTATCTGCGAACAAAATAAGTTGTCTATTTCCATTGATTATAACCATTGTCTAGAATAGAGCCTATAACAAACATTTGTCCAAACAATGTGAAAATGAGTGTTTGAAAAAGAAACAGCCTTACTCTTGTGCTGGTAGGAAAATAATAATAGCAAATAAGGTCACCTCATGTATTAATAATGAACTCAGATAAATGCTCTTATTGATTGCATATAATTAAAATATTGGCTTCTAGATTAAAAAAAAAGAAAAGGCTCAGTGAAAAGGGAAGTCATGGAAACATATCAGAATTAAAACTAAGAAATCAGGAAAAAGGTAGACAAAGCAAAGATGAAGGGAGACAAGTCAGATACACAAAATCATTAATTCTAAACAATACATGTATACCTATGTACATTGCTGCACTTAGATATAGAAACAAACCAAACATCCAACATGTGAATGGATCAAGAATTTGTGGCATAGGGGTAGGAGCAGTAGAGCAGTGGTAGGGCATTTGTCTTGCACGTGGCTGACATAGGACAGACCGTGGTTTGTGCCCCTGGCATCCCATATGGTCCACCAAGCCAGGAGCAATTTCTGAGTGCATAGTAAGGAGTAACCCCTGAGCATCAATGGGTGTGACCCCAAAACAAATAAACAAACAAACAGAATTTGTAGCATAGATATGCCACAGAATACTATGAAACTTTAAAAAAGAATAAAACCATGCAATAGTAGCAACATGATTGAAACAACAGGATATTATACTGAGTGAAGTCATTAAAAAGGAAAGAGGTAGACAGTGATCCCTTTCATAGGTGGGACTTAAAAATACATAGTAAGGTAGCAATAAAAGTCTAAAGACAACATAATAAAAGAACTGATCCATACAACTAAATTGGGTGGACTGGCTTGAAAAAGAGGGATTTTCGGTCCTTAGGAAAGTGAGGGGATGCACTGGTGATGGGTGTGATGTTGGAATTATGTGTATGATAAATCATTGTAAATCATATATATATCAATAAAATTTTAAATAAAAATAAAGGAAGCACATTAGAAAGGAAATTAAGATTTTACAGATGAAAGACAAGTTTCAGTGAAAAAAGATGAAAAAGGAATTTTTGAAGATAAATTTATCACAGCACTGATGTCATTAATCTAGTAGTTGCAGAGTATTATATCCATCACTTTACTGTTACCTTAAGGCTCATTCCTACTTCAGCACCCTGCACTCAGTTCCTCAGTTCCAAACTCAGTTACATTTGGTTGGATGATTGTTTTTAAATTTTGAATAATTTTTAATTGAATAATCATGAGATATGGTTACAAAGTTGTTCATGACTGAGTTTAAATCATACAATTTTTAAAACCTATCCCTTCTCCAGTCATATTTCTCACCACCAATGTCCTCAGTTTCCCTCCCAACCTCCCCCATCTTCCTCACTATCTGCCTTTATGGAAGATATTTTTCTTCTCTTTCATTCTCTCATTCTTCCTTTTTTTCCTTTTAGCCACTGTGGTCTACAATACTGTTACTGAAGAGGTTATTATGCATATCAGTTTATCTCCTCTCAGCACCCAATTCTTGACCGAGTGAAAAGTCTTGAACCTATTTGTAGAGATAGATATCAAGAACAATAACAGGACTCTAGAGTTCAAATGGAAGTTACCTCCAAAAAAGAGGTAAGTTTCTGAATCTTCATTGGGAACTACATGATAGCATGAACGTGAAACAAAAGTATCAGGGAGTGGGGGAAAAAAGAAATAGAGTATCTGAAGACAGATACAAATTTGTGATAGAATGACTTAACAATAAATTGAAGAGGAAGTCAAGGCTAACTACTAAGAGAATAATAGAACAACTTGACTCATCAGGACATTTTTTTTACCCCAAGAAATCATGTTCCAGGGTCAAAGATGCAGCTCAATAGTAGTGAGCTTACATGTGTAAGATTCTGTGTTTGAACCCAGTAGGGAGATAGGGAAAGAGGAAGGTAGGGAGGAAGGGAGGGAGGAAGGGAGGAAGAAAGGGAGGGAGGGAGAAAGGAAGAAAGGAAGGAAGGAACGAACGAACGAAGGAAGGAAAAGAGGAAGGAAGGACATATGTAACAATAGTATCAATAGGCTATACCAAATAGCCCTAGGTGAATAATAGGGATTGTATAATCCTATTACATCTGGGTTTATGTAATTATACTCTATGATTTCACCTATCAATGGAATCATCTAATGATACATGTCTCAGAATAGCCAGGAAAGAATGCATGTATAAATATTTATCAAGGTAAACAGAATTAAAATAAAACAAGGCCATTGAAGTATGACCTTATTCAATATGACTGGTTTCCTGTAAAGAAGAACTTCATTGGGGCTGAATTAATAGCACTGTGGTAGGGCTTGTCTAGCATGCTGCCCAGGATGAACCTGGGTTTGATCCCTGGTGTCCCATATGGTCTCCCAAGCCAGAAACAATTTCTGAGCGCATAGCCAGGAGTAATCCCTGAGCATCACTTGGTGTGGCCCACCCCCCCCCCCAAATAAATAAAAGAACTTTTTTTAGATACTGATTAACAAAGGAAAAAAAAAATCAAGAAAAGCTACATTTTATACTTCTAACTTTCAAAACTGAAAAAACAAACCTGTTTATTTCATTTTGATTAATTTTGTTATGGAATTCATAGAAAACTAATCTAAACTACATAGGTATATATAAACATACAGAAGTATATATGAATACTTTATACATTTATATAAATATAGATTCATATTTATAATATACATATATAAAATGTTTTTGTATGTGTATGCTTTATTTTATCATGCAATCTCAGTTCTTAGATACTGACTGCATGTCCTACCATTCTACACAGTTGACACTGTCAAAGTTCAACATCAAATCACACAAGTTAAAGGCTCAATCCCATAATATCACCCAATATTTTAGACATTAAATGTCAAGTTCAGGCATTCAGTGCTCTACTAAATAGGCTACAAATCAGGGGTCACCTAGTCCCCTGCTCACTGTCATTACCTCAGAAGATTGACTAAGATCTTAGGAAATTGTATTCGCTGGATCATTTATATATTGTAAAATATACAATTTGACAATAGCTATATGGAAAATATGAA
Source organism: Suncus etruscus (assembly GCF_024139225.1). Lineage (NCBI taxonomy): Eukaryota > Metazoa > Chordata > Mammalia > Eulipotyphla > Soricidae > Suncus > Suncus etruscus. The sequence continues at coordinate 76,369,467 of NC_064860.1, read as the reverse complement.
AAAAGCACTGCAAGGAAAAAGTGACGAATGCCCTCTCCAGTTATGCCACCTACTGACAACTATGAAAAAATATAAAAAAAAAACTTTCAAATCTTTTCTGTTCCAGTTTCACTCCAACCCAGTACAACCAAACCTGATCCTGCTTAGCATTCATAATTAAATGACATCAGGCATAGTCAGTATGGTATATCCTAGAGTTTTGTAAGACTTCATTAAGTAAACATTATTGAATAAGTCATTGGACATTGATTACTGAGCAAATCTCTAGCTATTCTTCCTTACTGGGAGACAGATATTGGGTGTACTAAAGTTTTAACCTTTTAGTTATGTGGTAGTTTTCAGTAGCAAACAGCTCTTCTTCAATTTTAGCGATTTTCTAAAAATGATATTATTCACATAAACTTAAGTGTTATTGAAAGGCACTTATTCTGAATAACAATACACTTTTTCTTTTATAAAAACGGATGAAATAACAAAAGATATCAGTATTAATCTATTATTTAGGAAATTACAAACGTTTTAGAACACTGATCTGGAGCCCCCCCCCAAAAAAAAAAGAATCAAATACATAAATGCAGTATAGGTTTGCATACATTTACTTCATAATAGATTCCATGAAGAAAATGAAACCAAGATAAGAGAATTAGAACTACTTGAGTAGTGAATAGATTATAAATTTAACTAGGATGGCATTTTAGAAGTGACATTTGAACAAAGACCTGAAGAGTTAAGAAATTAGGCCATGCAGATATGTGAAGAGCCTTCTATACAAAAGAAATAGTCAATGTAATGAAGCATTATCTAAGAAAGAGAACATCATAGGAGAAATGAAGTGAACAAGGGAGCTTCAGGATGAGATGAGAACAGAGTTAAAAAATGTACAGTAGATTTTATGTGATACTGTTAAAAATTAACCTTAGGATGAAGGACATCTTCACTTAAGATGAAACATTATTAAGTTTTAGAACTTTGAGTACAAAGGGAAGATGTTAAATACCTCAAAAAAAGATAAATAGTTCACCTAAAAAGATCTAGAAATCACACTGGCTCCCATGAACAATGCACTGCAAATCCTATAATAAAAAAATAAGCAGTTTACATTGCATCCTATTTTTAGCCAACTGTCAAGAAAGATAGAAGAATATTCATATATCTGATGATTAATAGTTTATATTTCTGGCAAAATGAGGAAGTATAAGAAAGAGAAATATGATACAGAAAACAATGAATTAAACATAGGAGAGTAGTAAGGAGAATGAAATTCTAAAATGGTCACTGCACAGGAGTCCTAGAAAATTGGGGTAAGAGGAAATCTCTCCAAAACATAAAAGAATAGAAGAGATAAAATGCCCAAATTGAGAAAACTTAGAAGATTTAACAAGTGCAAAGCAGGAAGGGAAAGGTGTGGAAGGAATAAGAAATTTCTTCAATGGACCATTCACCTTTCAGTAGTATTCCCATATATATTGAAACAATTGAGAAGAAAATTTAATTTTACCATATCATTCCATTCTGTAGTAAATATCATTAAAATTAAAAAATAATGATTATTATATTTAGTCACTCCATAAACCAATCTTAGAATTTTTCATAACATAAAATTATGTAAAAAAAAGGTAAAAACTATCAGTATTGACAACTAAACACTATTTAAAGAGAAGAAAAGAAACAATGCAGAGTCCACCAAAACTTAATACTTAACTGCAGTTTAGCTTCTTCAAATATTAAAGAGAAAAAGCAGAATCATAACTCAATCAAAGTATTTCTAAGTTAGCACTATTGAGGTAATCTGCAAAAGACAACTAAACCTTCCCCCAAGGAAAAATATTTTGCCTAAATCACCACATTTTTCACTCTATAAGACACACCTGACCATAAGATGCACACATTTTTTAGATACTTGCCTCCCCTGCACTCATCAGGCTTCAGCTCCAGGTGGCATTCGCTCCGTAAGATGCACTTTGGGGGTAAAAAGTGCATCTTATGGTATGAAAAATACGGTATCATTTTGCTAATAGTCTTATCCCACCTACTTATTTCTGACCATAGATATAATAAATATCTGCCATTTTTGTACAGCCTTTTACAGAGCCTTTCTACTTGCCACATGAAAAAGTGCCTGTTTAATTATCATTTCATAAAGACAATGATATCTAAACAATCAAAGTAGTAAAGCACAGTAATTAGAAAGGCAGAAAAAAATGGAAGTGCAATAGGGTAATAAAGATACTTATCTTACAAAAAGTAATAAAGACATTATCTTAATGATTTCCTTAAAAGGAACTGATTTCTGGTTCATAGATTTGGTTCTAACATAGTAAAAAAAAAAAAAAAAAAAACTAAGGTTTTCTTTCAAATGCTTGATTTAAATGCTTACATGGTCCCTTCCCAAAAGGGCACTATTCCTCTTTCTAAGTGCTTCATTCATATGACCTAATCACGCCTAAGATTTCATCTCCTAATACCATCATTATCTTTAGAATTAAAGTTTGCAAATGTGACTAAAGGTCTTTAGATCATGGCTTCTGGAGGTATATAAACACAGAAACAATACCACTCCTTAGAACCTCTGAAAGCTTTGCTAGCACATAACATTTGTAATTCAGACTTTGAAAAAATTAGTAGTAATATAATAGTTGTGTATGGTTTTAAGACAATACATTTCAGGCAATGTATAAGAGTAGCAATAAAAAATACATTCCTGACATCTTTTGTATTACACTAAGTTTAAATAATATTCTATGAACTATCACTATAAATGTACACGTCTCAACTCAAATCAGAGAGTGACATATTTCAAAAATATTGGGGAAGAAAACTGTTTTGATGGGGATATGATGAAAAAGAAATCCTCTAAGAGTAGCTAGAAATGTCTGGTTTATTCTGTGTAGGAAACAGCATGTATACTTCCTTACAAACTAAGAATAGGAATTCCAGATGACCTTATGATCCCAACTCTTGGCACTTATCTTCAAAACACAAAAACTTTAATTTGAAAAGATATATACACATTCATGCTCATTGGAGCACCTAGTACAATAACTAAAATATAGAACTAATCCAAACAGACAAAGACATAGGATTGGATTCAAAATCCATGTTATCTGTACATAATGTAATATTATGTACATATAAAAAAAGATGTACTCTTGCTGTTTGGTGCAATCAGATAGAACAGGAGTATATTATGTAAAGTGAAAAAAGTATAGTGTAAAAGAACAATGGACTAGATTTGTTCACACATCTCTGTAAAACAGAGAAACAAAAGTTTGGAATAGATAATATCAAATGAAGACAAACCTTTGCCCTTGAAAATTTGAGAATACTAAGAGGAGGTGAGGGGTGGAAAACATGGAATTAAGAAAGAAAAAACTGGCTAGAAGTAGACACAATGGCATTAATGGAGAGTACTGAGTAGTCTGGTAATAGTGAAGTGAAATAACTTCATAAAAATCAGGAAAATTAAAACTGTTGTAAGCAAGTTACATAAACTATGATTTATAAAGATAGAGGTATCCTGCAAGAATTATTTGTTATTGTACTTATTTTGAGCCTTTCTTCAAACTTACCAAAGTCAATACCAAATTGTTTAAGAACAATTCTCATTACAGTTGCATAAAAATGCATACTATAGTTTCTATGCAATTACAGTTGCATAGAAATGTTATTTCTGACCAGTAATATGTACCTGGCTAGATATAAATTCAAGTTAGTTTCTATATCATCAATATAGGCTGCTTCTTTTTTGTTTTCTTGCTGTTGTTGCCTTTTTTTTGCTTTTGGGCCACACCTGGCAGCACTCAGGTGTTACTCCTGGCTCTGCCTTCAGAAATCATTTCTGGCATGCTCAGGGGACCACATGGGATGATGGGGATCAAACTCAGTTGGTCCGAGTAATGGCAAATACCCTAACCACCACGCTATTGCTCTGATCACGCTTTTTTCTTCTCATTCTGACATTCATGATTTTCTAAAACAGTATTATCTAAATACACTAATTTACAACATAAAATTGTGTGTAACAATACAAAGACATATTTATAATTTGAGTTAATCACAAGACCCTAGGCAAAATGGTAATATTGAACTCTATATAACAGATATTGCTATTTTGCTGATGATGAGAATTACTGAAATATATATATAATATATGTCCCTTTGTTTGTAGTAGTTATGATTTCAACTGCCATATTTTGGTATTCAAAGAAAAAGATAAAAGGATATCTAGGGCTAAAAAGATCTCCCAGAGCTTATATAGCTCAAAATGTCACTGTGTCACTAAAGGTATTTTTCTTATGCATTAAACCAATTCATGTAGATGTCCAAATCTAATTTTCCAGACAGTATAACACTTTTCCTATTACTAGCATTTATCAATACACTTAATAGGTTTTACAGTTTTGGGTTCATGAATGGTAAAATGTATACAATTTATGGCTAATCTTTAACAAATCAATGATTAGATTAAATTAGCAATTAGATTAGATTAGCTCAAAGTTGTTACCAAAATTATTTTATTGATATTACAATAAAATTAAGAGATAAATTTAGTAAATTTATAATATTTTAATTATACTTTATAATTATACATACTTTTATAATTATAATATTTTATTTATAATTTAGTAAATTTATATTTTAATTACCAACATCTTAAAATATAATTATCTGAGTATATACTATTCAGCCAATTTCAGTAGAACTAGTACATATATACCCATACCAACTTACAAATCACATATTTTAAAACAAACAAACAAATAATTATGGGCCAGAGAACACAGCGGTAGGATTTTTGCCTTGCACAGGCCCAACCCGGGACAAACCCAGGTTTGATGCTTGGCATCTCATATGGTCCCCTGAGCCTGCCAGGAGAAATTTCTGGGCACAGAGCCAGGAGTAACCCCTGAGCTCCTCAAGGTGTGGTCTAAAATCCAAAAGAGAGAGAGAGAGAGAGAGAGAGAGAGAGAGAGAGAGAGAGGAGAGAGAGAGGAGAGAGAGAGGAGAGAGAGAGGAGAGAGAGAAGAGAGAGGAGAGAGAGAGGAGAGAGAGAGAGAGGAGAGAGAGAGGAGAGAGAGGAGAGAGAGAGAGGAGAGAGAGAGGAGAGAGAGAGGAGAGAGAGAGAGAGAGACAGAGAGAGAGAGAGAGAGAGAGAGAAGGAGAGAGAAGGAGAGAGAATCAAATAATTATTATTGGGAAAAGAAATTGGACTCACATACTGAGGTACTGCAGGTCTTACTTCTGGTAAGGTGTTTAAGGATTTCTTAGGCAGAAAGGAACTTATCTTAAGGAACTTAGCTTAAGGAACTATATGTGGTGTTGGAGATTGAACCACAGTAAGCAGTTTGCAAGGCAAACTCTATATGATCTCTCTGACACTATTCTTATTTTAAAATTTACTCAAAATGCACAGAAGTCAATACATATATTTTTAAACATTATTCCAACCAGAAAGAAACAAAACATATTTCAAAAGTATCACTTAAGTAAGAATAAATTAACAAGTCCACCAACAAATTTAACTTTCTGGAAGATAACATATATTGGAGTTAGAAATACTTTAAGAGTACCAATTAAACTAACAGTTGTAGTAAAGATCTTAGAAAAACATTACTCAGTATTAGGAAGAAAAACAGGACGTGTTGGATATAAAATCCTGTATAAGACAATATAATTCAGCATGCTAATATAAATTTTGGTACTATGCACAGTTAATTTTTTTCTTTTATTCTTTTAATAAGATGAAAAACAAAACAAAGTCTTTTTGAGAAAAAGTTCCCTCTACAAACCTTTCCCAAATAGATTTTGGAAACTTTATTTCTCAAAGATTTTTACAGCTAGCAACAATCTAAATTACCTTCTATTTTTTCACTTGTGTTAGACCATTAGATTGCAGGAAAAGAAACTGCAACTTAATTATATAGGACTAGTATTATTTACTAGTAATTACAATTCATGCTACAGAGATGAATAGATCTTATTACTTAATCATACAGAAAGAAGACAGAAAAAAACTGAAACAAACTATAGAAAATGAAGTGAAAGTATTATTTGTTCAGATTAAGTACTTTAATCTAATACTTTAAACTTAAATGGAAGCTAGCAGACATTTATCTTGGGTTTTATATATTATTCAATATACAAAGTCCAACTATAATGTAGAGCTGAGGGAAGTACTTTTAAAGGAAGGAGAATTGCCACTTAACACACCCCATCTATCATTTCTCCGAATGCGTATATTTCCCTCAGAAGTCTCCTGCCCAAGTGCTAATCAGGTTTAACCCTACAGGAAACTTGAAATATGATCCCATCTCACAACACAACTATAGGAAATAAAGTTGGTCTTGATTAACAGGTAGCATAAAATAGAGTTGGAAATGCTTTATCCCAAGTACTCCTAACTAAAAAAGGGTGATTGATTATTTAGCCATAGGACATATGCCAAGTACACTTGCTTTATGATAGAGGTTAGCTATATAAGTCTCTCCAAATCTTTGGTTGCCCTTAAGTGTATTATGGAATGTGTTGAAATGCATTTTGGGTTTAAACCACAGAGACAATAAAAGCAGCTAAAAATAAAACAAAACAAAACATGTTATTTTAAAAGATTAACTTTTATACAGAATATAATGTCAACTTAACATTTCTTGGCATATAAAGAGAAAAACCTTTATAAATGTTCAGCAGTATATGAATATATCTGAATGATACTTCAGGCCTACCAGTTCCTAAAATTCTACTGTGAAATCAAAAACATCTAAGCAATCTACAGTTATAGTTCTTGCTGATTTCCCCTAAGTGTGGCAGAATAGTTTGACTTGACTAACAGATGGCCAAAGGCACATGAAAAAAATGCTCATCATTATTTATCATTAGGGAAATTCAAATTAATACAACAGTGATATCATCTTATACCAGTGAGGACTGCATATATCAAAAATAGTTGGTACAATTCATGTTGGTGGGATGTGGTGAGAAGGGTACTCTCATCCACTGCTGGTGGGAATGCTGCCTTGTCCAACCACTGTGGAAAACAATATGGAGGGCTCTCAGTAAACTCAGAATCTAATTGCATGGCTCAGCAATCCTGCTTTTGGGTATCTATCCCCAGGACAGTAAAACACTGATCCAAAAAAATGTATGCACACCACTATTCATCATAGCATTCCATACAATATCTAAGAGATGGAATCAACCTAGATGGCCAACCACAAACGAGTGGATAATGAAGATGTGGTACATATACACAATGGAATACTTACTACATAACTGTAAAGAATGATGCAATCATGCAATTCACTGCAACATGGATGGAACTGAAAGATAATATGTTAAATGAATCCAGAAAGAGAAGGATAAATATAGGATGATATCACTAATATGTGATATTTAGAATAACATGGAGATATGCAATGGTTTAAAGGGGGGTGTCAAGAACACTCGACCCCAGAATATAGTGTGGGGAAGGAAAGAAATTGAATAGAAGAAAAGACAAATATGAAAGGATGGGACCAAGGAGACAAGTTGTCTCATATATTAATGATGTTAAGTAAAGACAGAACTAAATTTTCAAGCCAAGTCAACAACAATGAAATCATGAGGCACAAACTTTAACAACAAAAATTAAAAATGGGCCTAGCATGTTATGCGAGGGAGGTTGACACTAGTGGGGGGGATTCGTGCTGAAACACTGTATGTCTAGAACTATGAATAACTTTGTAAATCACAATGGTTTAAATAAAAAACATATTTTAACTTTCAACTGACTTGATGTAAGGCTATTTATGATCAAGAAAGCCTGTGTGGCATAGCAATCTATGTCTCACTGAAACATAATGTTTGGATATAGGGTGCTGTTCCAGTTTATATCAGAAAGAGTGAATGAGGTAATATTCCAAATATATACTCTGTTACCTTTTATATCATTCAAAATATATCAGAATTCTAAAAACACACTTGGCCTCAGAGGTTTAGAATAAGATTTTGTATTCAGCTTTAGATTTCAAATAAGTTATGTAATTATATAAAATACATGTTGTACTATGTCTAAATGATGAATTATATATTTAATAAAAACTGAATTACTTTTAAAAAGTAAATAATTTATATGTTACCCTTAAAAATCATGATAGATAACTATGCCACCTCTATGAAGGATTCATCAGTGTATTTTTATTCTAATAATAATTAAAAAAGACAATTGGATTGCTTTGCATTGTAATATAACAGATCTTTGCCTCACACAAAATGGTTTAGTTTAGAAGTAACTTTTAAAGAATTCACAATCAATAAAGCCATTTTTCCAATTTGTTCAGTACTTTTCATTGAAGTTTTCTTATCTTTGAAAAATCTGCTTAGAGAAACAGAAAAATTAAGCCTTTAGTGCCATAGTCAATAGATTGGCTTAGAAACCAGATGAGAACACATATTACTTCCTAGCACAAGACAGATTACCTTTGCATTCTGGACAGTCCATATACCCCTCCAAATATCAACTCTGCTTGATAGGAACAGAGCAAAAATACAGCAGGGAGGGCACTTGCTTTAAAAGCAGCTGATCACCGGAGTTCCATATGGTTCTCTGAGCCCATCAGGAGAGATTTCTGAGCACAGAATTTAGAAACAGCCCTTGAGAACCATTAGATATCCCCCTTTCCCAAAAAATATAGTGACAGAAAAAAAGAAACAAATCATTTCCGAAAGCATGAGCTCAATAACTTTAAAAATCTTCACCAAAAAGTTTAAGTATCTAGGGCCATAGTGAGGATATAGTGGATAAGGTGCTTATCATGTATCTCACTTGGTTAGATTCTCAGCAGTGCATATGGACCCAAGAGATCCTCCACCAAGAGTAAGCACTGAGCACAGCTGGATGTAGCCTCAAAAAAAAAAAAATAGTAAAGTTTCTCACAAGCCCCAACAACTATCAAAGTTCCAAAGGAAAGGTATTTTAAAATAAGCAATTAAAAGCATGATGCTGGATAACCTATTGTTTCTACATCAAATTTAAATCTAAAGAGAATATAATTTTTAAAAAAATAATTAAAAAGTATATATGCATATTTCATTTTCTACTATTTTTTCCAGTCCTTGATTAGAAATTTGACATTTTGTGGGGGTGGGGTAGTGTTTATAAGATTATTAGCTTTAATTCTGTATTAAAAAGACCAAGCCCAACTTGTAGAAGAGAGCATCAATACGGCAATAGTGCCATCTTTTGACCAAAGCAAAAAGTGATTTCCTCCTATTTATGAACTTGTAAGAATAAACATTTTTTTACATTTCCCTTTAATACATTTGAAATTATTACAATCACTGACACTTCATCAACAATTTCTGGTACAGATGTAAAATAATCAAAAAATAAAAATAAAAACAAAAATGTTATATACTAAATCATGTAAGAAATGAGGACCAGAACAATAGCACAGTGGTAGGGCAGCTGCCCTGCATGCAGCTGACTCAGGATGGACCCTGGAATCCCATATAGTTCCCTGAGCCTGTCAGGAGCAATTTCTGAGAGCAGATGGATCTAGGAGTAACCCTTGAGTGTTGCTGGGTGTGGCCCAAAAACCAAAAAGAGAAAAAAGAAAGGTATGAAAACTCCTGGAAGTATTCATATCTCATTGCCAAAATAACAAACTAAATAAGTGAGCTGTGTCCAGAGGACATAGAGTACCAGCACAAATTTCTCCATGAAAGTATTTTTTACGTTTTCTAATATAAGATTCCTAAATCAACAGGAATATAGAATTGTTCCAGGAATCAAATGTGTTGTTGCTTTCTATGTTCAATGAGTGAATGGGAAATGATATATTTAATATTAATATTTTGTTTATTATGCATATAATTTTGTTTGGTTTGGGGACATACCTAGTATCACTCAAGTGTTATTTCAGGCTTTGTGCTCAGAAATTGCTCAGGCAGGCCCTGGAGACCATATGGGTTGCCAAGGATTGAACCCAGGTTAGCCTCGTGCAAGGCAAAAAAAGTTACCTGCTGTGCTATCCCTCTGGCCCCATATTTTTCATATAAAGAGCATTACACACAGTATTCTAGAAAATGTTATGTGATATATAGGAAATAAAATCTGGCACAATTTATCAGATGGAAGGTCGCAAAGATGCAATAGTGACCTTACAAAAGTTACAGGGCTAATGAGTGCAACACTGAACTATCACTCTCACTTAACAGTATGCAAAGAACTGTAAGATTTACCACTGTTATGTACCCTGAAGCAAATATTTGAGTAAAAAAGTTAAGTAAGGAATCTATAGCAATGAGACATAGGATACCACATACATATATTATATCTCTTTATCTTGCCATATACTCCGTGATGGTAAAGAAGTGATATACAAAGTACAGTGGGTAGGGCATTTGCCTTGCACGTGGCAGACCCAGGTTCAATCCCCAGCATCCCATATGGTTCCCCTGAGCCTGCCAGGAGTGATTTTTGAGAGCAGAATCAGGAGTAACACCTAAGTGCTGTTGGGTGTGGCCATAAAACAACAAAACAAAACCAAAAAGTAATATATATTTTAAGTCAATTTCAAAACTAAGAATTAATAGTTCTTAAGCTTTGAACTGAAAATAGTGGCTACCTCATGCTACTAGAATCAAGCTTGATAGTTGTGGCTACCTATTTCCTAATAGCTACTAAAACATAAATGAGTACCTGCTAAAATGATGCTTTATTGGGCTGGACATATGTACAGTGGTTAAGGTGCTTGTCTTGTATGCAGCTGACTTGGATTAAATTCCCAGAACCAAATATGGTCCTTCTAAGCATAGTGATGAGTGAGTGATCCCTGAGAACAAAGACAGGAGTATTCACTATAGTATACCCCCAAACCCCTCACACACACAAATAAAATAAAATGCTATTGTACAGAATTTGTGGTGAAATAAATTAAAGCAAACATCTCATGATCATGCATAATTTTAATTTTTTATTAAAGATTAATCACAAACATTCTAGTATTAAAGAATTTTAACTCAACGAAGACTGAAACTACTAAAAACAATACAACACTAATTTAGAGTTAATTAAAAATTATTTAAGGTCAACATAAACTACAACTAAATTTTACCTTCCTAATTATGTTTCCTTTAAAAACTTCTTAAAAAAAACTGAACATTACCTTAAAAGGATATTTCAGGCTTCATTTTACAACATTTGAATCTGTGTTTCTTTTCTTGTGTGTGTGTGTGTGTGTGTGCTTGGGGGCCAACCTCCTGGCAAGCTTGGGGGGCATTATGAGATTATGGGGATCAAACCCTGGTGTGTCCTGGGTGGGCCACATGCAGGCAAATGCCCTACCTCTATGCTATCACTCCAGCCCCTGAATCTGTTTCATCCACTTTCAATAAACATTCTTTTTATGTTGCTTCTTGGGCAGTACATTTATTCATCTCCTACTTCTTTGAATTTCCCCTTTAGCTAAATTACTACCCTTCTGCCTATTCTTTCTTCTCATTCCTTAAATATATACTCCTTAGAACTTTGTTCTTGATTTTTTCCCCTAAAGTCAGATGTTACTTTATTCACTCTTTTAATTCTGAGCATGAATTATCATACTAGGTTTGTAGATGAGAAAATAAATGAAAGAGTGTTAAGCAACTTGTTCAAAATGACTCAGGAAGTATCCAAAGCAGAATTTATATTAAGGCAATAGAGTTCTACAGCTCATGCCTTAACCAGATATTCTTGGTAACTTCTTTTTCCTTCCCATTTCTGATACCATCAATAAATTTAATTAATTCTTCAGTAAAAATACTTATAAACAATAAAATACCGTTATTCCATTGTTTAACAATATGCATCTATTAGATAAATGAAATCATCCAATTTCCTTATATATGAGTGAATATGGATATATTATGATGAGAACAAAGGGTCAGAGGGAGAGGGATAGACATTTATGGGATGTAAAAAAATAAAAAAAATAAAGTATGATTAATATCCAGAGACAATAAAGACGAGGATCAGGAAGAACATTCCAAGTAGGAAGCTTGCCACAAATAGTGGAGGAGTGTAGTTAGGGCAAAGAAGGAAGCACTATGACAATGATAGTTCAAAATGATCAGTTGGGACAAGAATTGGGTGCTGAAAGGAGATTAAGTGATAGGCATGATACCCCTTTAGCAACAATTTCGCAAACCATAGTGTCTAAAAGGAAAAAAGGAGAAAAGAAAGATACAGAGATAGAGATTGAGACGGAGAAATAGAGAGACAGAGAGAAAAAGAAGAAAAATGTCTCAGAGGCATGTAGGAAGTGAGAAAGGGATGGAAACTGGGTACATTGGTGGTGAGAAATGTGTCCTGGTAAAAGGTATTGTACATTGAAAGGCTGAAACTCAATCATGAAGAACTTTGCAATTGTGGGGGGAGGAAGGAATCAAGACTATATTGAACAACCTTGTAACCACTATGGTGTTTAAAAAATAATTAAAAATAAATATTATTTTGGGGAAAAAAAACAGTTCAAGGCTGACTACTAGTCTCTAATAAATTGTCATTCACTTAGCTAAGACCTTTGTCATTTCATTTCTAGATCATTGAATTATTTCAAATTTATTTTCTTAAAAAAGGATTTTCTTATGAATTTCTTTTCATTCTCTTGTGCTATTCCGATTCAGGACAAGGCTATAGCCCCTCCTCCAAAGTCCCAGGAAAGCCTTATCCCCAGTTCCAAGAACCCAAAGCTAAGAAGTTGTTCTTAGAACCCCACAAATTTGGCCTCCTGTCAGAAATCTCTCCCCCAAGCAGCAGCACATTTCTTCACTTTATACTATCTCACAGAGAAGATACATTAATGTTATAACTCCATAAAATACACAAAAATACACTTCCTGGGTACAAAAGTCACAATGGGGAATCAATACCAAACCCTACCAAACTTACTAATGAAGATGGTAGCCCTCAAGACTCAACTAGGAATAACCATAGATATATGATTTAACAAAGACTTCAGAGAGGAAATGTTGAGGTTTAAAGAACTTAAAGAAACAATATAACAGGCAGCCAATAAAAAAATAAGAGGATATGATCACAGAAATGAGAAAGTGACAAACAGAGATGGCAGAACTCACAGAAAGGTCTGGTCAGCAGAAGAAACAAAATCAGTGTACTGGAGGATGAGATTTCAGATAATAGCAGAAACTAGAAAAGAGATTCAAAATAAATAAACAGCAGACAAGAAAATTGGAATGAAATTAATTTCCTTATGAATTATTATCAGTAAATGCCTGCTTTATACACCTATTTTATATATTTGTAACTAAGGCCATGCAAACATTTTAGGGTTAAATGAGGGGCATTAGTGGAGAGAGTTTACGAAGTACTGATCTGAATGCCTAATTAGTTCCCTTGCTTCAATACAATCTAATTCTTCTAAGAAATCTCTTACATAACTCACATGGATTCTTCTTTGATAAAACTCTTTAGAGTGAGATATATCTCTGCCTCTTATAAAATAAAAGACACTTAGGTATAATTGCCTAACCATACAAAAAATTGAAACTCATTCCCATCCATTTTTCTAAATACTTGAAAAATTTTGATTCATGTACAACTATTTTTCAGTACCCTTCTGACCATGTAAATTTTTATTCAAGAGACCCATCTCAAACCCCCAGAGCTTCTGAAAACTACACTGATTCTCCATAGAATTCCCTCCTCTTCTTTTTTATCTCAACAAATAAATTTTCACCTGATTAAAAACAAGATTAAAAAAAAACAAACAAGATTTATTTAAAATCATATATTTTTGTATTTTAATGCATAGCACAACCCAAAAGTATATTCTCAAAGTATCTTAAATAATTAAATGATTTCAACATTAATTAAAACATAAATCAGGAAATGGATTATCCACAAACTAAAAATATATTTCACTGTAGTTATTAAAATTTCCAAATAGGAATTCCTCAAACAATTTAAAACTTCTCTTATAAAATTGATTAGTTAGCTGTTAAGTAGTAGATAACATGAATTCCTCAGTCTAAAACTTTTCTTATAAAATTGATTAAATGATAGTTGTTAAGTATTAAACAACATGTTTATAAAAAATAAACCTCTTCAATAAGTTACTTACAAAATAATAACTATTTTCCTCTCACCATAGAGATCATAGAAAAACTTCTATAGAAAACAAAATATTGCATATGATTAAGTATTATTATTTAGCAATTTTGGCTTTATTTCTAATTAAGTAGAACCATTTGGTAATAGTAATAAACTTGACTTTGTGTAATATCATGACCACTATTTTAAAATTGAGATATATGATACCTAAAGTGTGACTACCTTTCAAATAAGGTTATTTGGGTATAGGATGAGGTGGTCATTCTAATTTAAGAGGAAGAAAATAGGGGCTGGCGAGGTGCCATTAGAGGTAGGGTGTCTGCCTTACAAGCGCTAGCCAAGGAAAGATCGCAACCGCGGTTTGATTCCCTTGCATCCCATATGGTCCCCTCAAGCCAGGGGCAATTTCTGAGTGCTTAGCCAGGAGTAACCCCTGGGCATCAAACGGGTGTGGCCCGAAAAACCAAAAAAAAAAAAAAAAAGAGGAAGAAAATAACAGTCATTTTAAAAAGGCATTGACTTCATTTTATATATATATATATATATATATATATATATATATCAATAAAAATATCTAAATTACTACAATAATAAAATCATATGTTCAACCAATAGTTATAAGCTTCAAAACCTTAATTTTTTTAATATTCCTTCTTTGTTTCCACCCACTCCTAAATATTTCATTCCTTTACATTTTTTATATTTTTTCTTTAAGCAATTCAGGTAGTTGTTTCATTTCCTTTGTTCACATTACATTTTTAGCTTCTAGTATTTCTTTCTAGTGTTTCTATTTTTGTTCCTTTTCTGTAGTTCCCATTTCTTTCATATTTTCCACTGCTTGTTTTTCATAAGTTTACTGTTTGCAATAGTTTGCTATTTCTGTTAGCAAATTCTGGGCAGGAAAGCAAATTTAAAAAAAAAATCCCATCACTACTATATACTACAAAGAAAACATTAAGGTGAAAAGTTGAAGCTCATGCACAATCCATCTTACAAATGTAGATTGAAAATTAAGTTTCAGGTACTATAAACATCTAAAACAGATATGTCTAGTTACCCAATACTATCATCAGTTCTAAATACATTATTTTACAAGGCTTTAGGGTACCCTTTTCTGAGCTCACAGTAAGTAATCAAATTTCTCAGTATCAAACTGTTTATTATCAGAGATGTTCTATAAATTCAAGTAAAGAAATATGACTTTTCTATTTTCAGCTATATCATACCCAGAAGCTATTTCCTTTGTCAGCCTAGTAAACAAAACAATGCTGATAATTATCTTCTCAATACAGGTAGTATGTATTTCCCTTGAAGAAGGAATATTTTTTAATATAGTACTGGTAAAAAAAATAGTGATTACACTTTCCTGTCAAGAGAAAACAAAATATTTTAAATATTTATTGAAGGTTCCAACTTGGAGATCTCAAGGTTAGTGTATCTTCACAACTGCTAACAAAGTCTATAGGGAGTGGTGAGATATGAATTAAAAATTCCAAGCTAAGTCTGAAATAGAAAATCCATTTTTCTTTTGTCACTTAGGTTAAAGAAGAGTATCAACAGAATACAACAAGTTTGTCTAATTTCAAGATAGGGATCTTTATTATTAAATTTAATGTCCCCACATATTCAAAGAAAAAGAAAAAGAAACTTTAAAGAAAATCATAAGAACAGATTTAATTTTGCTTTATGGTAAATGGGAGTATGGATTATTTATCAGATTTATGATAGTTTTTTCACATTTTTTTTAAAGTTTAAATGAACTCCTACAAATTTAATGTGATGGACACAGGGATTTCAGTGGGGTCCTGGAATATTCCAAGTATTTCACAAATGAAAATAATGTAAATGGGTATGGGGCATGGGGCAACTAATAAAATAGGAACACAGCAGGAAAGAAACAAAGTCAATTAGGGGCACACTCAGAAAAATTGTTGAGAATCACCGCTCTACAAAATTCTTTGGAATAAAACAACAGTTATCTCCTTCTAAAAACAAGTCTTTTGATTTCCACAGTAGCCAAGTTATACCAGAATAATAAGACCATAAAGTTTGCTAAAAACAGTTTAGTAATTCCATTTAGATCAATAGACTGGTGAGTTCAGATACCTATAGCAAGTGACAGAATAACACCAATACCATCAAAATCTTTTGGATGAAAAAATAAAGAGTCACAGGATTTCTATAAGATTTGGCCAAGTCTGGCTTTTCCAGAATTCCATATGGTTCTCTAATACTGGCTAGAAATAATTCCTAAAGGAAGAGTCAGAGTAGCCCTGAGCATTGCCATATGTGTACTCCATGCCCATGTCCACTCTCCACAGAACACACACACACACACACACACACACACACACACACACACACAAACAAACAATTCAGGGGAGCTAAAAAGAGCATTAGAGCTAAATTATAATAATCAGGAATGCACAAATGGTTATAAAAAATAAAGTGCTTCTTCCCAGATCAAAACCAGCCATATCACACTCTTCCATACTTAACAGTCACTAAGAGAAATTTTTACGGGAAATAAATAAAATAAAAAATGTGTCCCTGTGTTTTAGATGCATGTTATTTACTTTTTATTATAATAAAATAATTTGCTATTGTTACTTAGTTTCATCTTTTTTTTTCCTTTTTTGTTTTTGGTCTACAACCAGTAGTACTCAGTGATTACTTCTGACTCTGATTAAGAATCATTTCTGGTAGTGCTTGAGGTTCATATGGTGCCAGAAATAGAACCTGGTTGGCCACATGCAAGGGAAGCACCTTATTCACTTTAATATCTCTCTGACCCTTGCTTAGTTTAATTTGATATAAATCAGCGGCATTCAAGTTATTAAGAAAAATAATTTAAGCCCCTATCATCTCAATAAATCACATGATAGTTAATGAATTTACATGGATTAACAAAATACCTAACACATCTTAAACTTACTGATAATCATCACTCATTTGCAAAATTTTAATGAATTCCTCAAGAACTTTCTGATTTATCCCTGTTTCTGAGTCAGTGTTTCCCTGAAGATAGAAAAGAAAAAATAAAAAAAAGACATACAGACCAGTAGCTAAATTCTTCCACACAGAGTAATTAGGTTCTTACAGTCATAAAAAATATATGTTTTCATCCATTAAGATGTTTCTATAACTACGTCTTGCATTGATTAGATTCAATCAGGAAAGTTTAGTTCTAGAGACATTAGACTACTTTAATAAATAAGTGAATATATGTCATTTAATATAATTTAATTGTTTCAAAAGTATGTCCTTAAAAATTACTTAAAATTAAAATGCTGACAATAAGGGCTGTAGCAATAACATAATGGTAGGGTGTTTGCCTTGCATGCAGCCAACCAAGATAGACCCAGGTTCAATGCCCAGCACCCCATCTGGTGGTCCCCAGAATCTACCAGGAGCAATTTCTGAGCGTAGAGCCAGTAGTAAGCCCTGAGCATGGCAGGTGTGGCCCCACCCCTAAAAAAGTAAAATAAAAAATGCTAACAATAAATTTAGTTAAAACATGTATGACTTTGCATCTCTGATTTGTCACTTTAAATGCACATGCAGTCAAAATATAAAAATCTGTATTATAGTTTCTTTCAATATTTATTTATTTTACTCTTTATATATTTTGACAAACTCTGAATGCTACATAAGATTTTTTTTTATTTTCATGATTTGGACCAATTATAGAAGCCTATCTTCAGATTTAAATTAAATCTGTAATATTTTTATTTAGTAAAATAGTTATGATTTCACTCCATCCTTAGGCTGAGCAAAGTTCAGTATGCCCACTTTAGCTACCTTAGCAACCTCACTATTCCCTATATACTACAAGCTTATTATTTTTCATAATCACCCTATTTAACGTGAAAACCTCCAAATTTTGATAACAGTTAATAGAATAATAAACAGTCAATGACTGGCTACTTGCTCCTCCACGTTCCATAGAAACCGCCTCTTTTACACAGCGGCCGACCAACCGCATTCCTGACAAACCATGGTGAAGGTCGGAGTGAACGGTTTTGGCCGTATTGGGCGCCTGGTCACCAGAGTTGCCATTAACTCTGGCAAAGTGGAAATCGTGGCCATCAATGACCCCTTCCTTGACCTCAACTACATGGCCTACTTGTTCCAGTTTGATTCCACCCATGGCAAGTTCAAGGGCACGGTGAAGGCAGAGGAGGGGAAGCTCATCATCAATGGAAAACCCATCTTCAGCTTCCAGGAGCGAGATGCCGCCAACATCAAATGGGGTGAGGTGGGTGCTGAGTACATAGTGGAGTCTACGGGGGTCTTCACCACCTTGGAGAAGGCTGGTGCTCACCTGAAAGGTGGAGCCAAAAGAGTCATCATCACTGCCCCTTCCGCTGATGCCCCCATGTTTGTGATGGGCGTCAACCATGAGAAGTATGACAACTCTCTGCAGATTGTCAGCAATGCCTCCTGCACCACCAACTGCTTGGCCCCCTTGGCCAAGGTCATCCATGACAACTTTGGCATCGTGGAGGGGCTCATGACCACAGTCCATGCGGTCACTGCCACCCAGAAGACCGTGGATGGCCCCTCTGGAAAGCAATGGCGTGATGGCCGAGGGGCGTCTCAGAACATCATTCCTGCTGCCACCGGGGCAGCCAAGGCTGTGGGCCACGTCATCCCGGAGCTGAAAGGGAAGCTGACCGGCATGGCATTCCGTGTCCCTGTTCCCAACGTGTCGGTTGTGGATCTGACCTGCCGCCTGGAGAAAGCTGCTACATATGAGGATATCAAGAAGGTCATCAAGAATGCTGCCAGGGGGCCCCTCAAAGGCATCCTGGGCTACACCAATGAACAGGTTGTCTCTTCTGACTTTAATGGCAACACCAACTCTTCCACTTTCGATGCTGAAGCTGGGATTTCCCTCAATGATCACTTTGTCAAGCTCATTTCCTGGTACGACAACGAGTATGGCTATAGCAGCAGGGTCGTGGACTTAATGGTCTACATGGCCTCCAAGGAGTAAGAGGCCCACCTCAGAAGCCCCAGCAAGAGCACTGGAGGAAGAGGAGTATAAAGAGTCCTTCCTCCACTCACTGAAAGTACCAGAACCTCCTGACCTCAACAGTTTCAGTTTCCATCTCAGATCGCCTGGAGAGGGGGAAAGGCATAGGGAGCCCTACGGCTCCGTGCTCCATCAAACAAATTACATGTGACCTGCCCCCTCCCCCCCCAGAAAAAAGAAATAGTCACATGCATAGCTAATAACCAACTATTTAAAATGTTAATAAATGTTATTTTCATTATCCGAGGTGTACTTTGATCATTTAAAATACAATTGCAACAAACCACAGGGATGGTGGTTTCCTCAACCTTTCTAAAATGTATTAATAATTTTATTTAATGGGTGGTATTTTTTTTTTTTTTTTGGTTTTTGGGCCACACCCGTTTGACGCTCAGGGGTTACTCCTGGCTATGTGCTCAGAAATCGCCCCTGGCTTGGGGGGACCATATGGGACGCCGGGGGATCGAACCGCGGTCCTTCCTTGGCTAGCGCTTGCAAGGCAGGCACCTTACCTCCAGCGCCACCTACCCGGCCCCTAATGGGTGGTATTTAATATTTTTAAATTGTAGTTTCTGCTCTCAGCAAATTAAAAAATTTTAAACTCAGGACTTCTGAGTTTAAAATTTCTGCCACTAAAATAATGAAGTTGAGAAGAAAAATAGTAAGAGTACTTGTAGGATCTTCATTTTATTTTCTTTTCCAGACATACGTTAACACATTTTATGATAATATGCAAAGTTAACAAAATTAGTAGAACTTTAAGAAGACAATACTAACTTCTTTGAAGTTAGTATTTAACTAGAACTATATCTCCAAAGACTGTTTCCAATAGTATTGTCCACCAATGATGAAGGTCCAAGCTCAACAGTCTCTAGTTATAATTTTAACCTCAGTTTAAGAGCATAATAGTAAGAATCATAATTTTAAATGTTTCTTTTAAAATAAAATTTTGCTGTAACAATATCATTTTTAGGATTTTTATCTGAATGATTTATATATGTAATATTTTAAGACATTACAAAACTTCCTTTTTCAGTAAATTCACAAATTGGATTATATTTGTCAAATAGTGAAAAAGAGAAACCAGGAAGACACAGTATTTTAAGTGTGATTGATTTACTGAGAAAATGGTTTAGATCTACTTTTGTTACAAATCATTCTTTTTTGTTTTGTTTTGTTTAGGGGGAAGCACACCTGGAGGCATTCAGGGGTTACTCCTGGCTCTGTGCTCAGAAATCACTTCTGACTTGGGGGGGGGGGGGAACCACATGGGATGCTGGGGATGGAACCAGCCTTCATCCTGGGCTAGGCAAATGCAAGACAAATATATGCCTGACCACTGTAATACCACTCCGGCCCCACAAATCATTCTTTAGATCATGCTCTCCCTCATAAAATTCAGGTAACTTTGCTTGCACAAATATGACAACTTTTTTTCTGTTTTAGTTTTCGGGCCACACCCGGTAACACTCAGGGATTACTCCTGGCTCTATATTCAGAAATTGCTCCTAGGGCTTGGGGGACCATATGGGATGCTGGAAATCTAACCCAGGTCTGTACTGGGTTAGACAAGTGCAAAACAAACACCCTACCACCATGCTATCACTTCAGTCAGGCAACTTTGTAATATAACTACTTCTAAATATGTGTATGTGTGTATAAATATGTATATGCATACACATATGTATATATAAATATGTATTTTGAATTATATACATATATACACATATATACATATATTCATGTATATGTACATATATGTATATATAAATGATTATATAATATACATAATATAATCAGTGTATTTGCTATATTTTCTTATAATTATGTAGTACAAATATACTAATGATTAGTAAAATTAATTTGAGAAATTATATAATGAAAGTTTACACTCAGATAGTACCTTTTTATCAAAGGCAACAAAATTAAAAAGAGCTGGTCCACAAAACTGAGGTGGGAAAGAAGGAAAAAAAAGTTGAAGGACTTTGGGGACATTGGTGGAAGTAAGTAGATACTCCGGTGGTGGGTATGGTATTGAATTGATGTACACATGAAATCATTACATCACAGTATTTCAATAAAGTTAAAAAAAAGTTTTTTAGAGTGTTATAGCTCTTTTAGAATTTGTCCAGCAGGCCTTCTGGTCTCCACCAGAAGGTCCTCCCCAAAATAAATAAATAAATAAATAAATAAATAAATAAATAAATAAATAAATAAATAAATAAATAAATAAATAAATATTTAGAAAGGAAGGTACACATAAACCATTTCAAAAGTTTTTTAATTATATACAGTATCAAAAATACAGGGAGGAAAAGGAGACAGGAATAGAGAATGAGGAAGAGAAAGAGGAAAAAGAGCTCTGGGTTTAAAACTCAATGGTTGAGGGGTCAGAGCAATAGCACTGTAGGTAGGGAGCCTGGCATGCAGCCAACCCTGGTTCAATCCCCAACATGCCATGCATTCTCTGACAAGCCCATAGGAATGATCCTGAGTGTAGAAAGAGCACTCTAGGCATGGCAAAAGAAAAAGAGGGGAAAAAAAGTGATAGCACAGTGTAAAAATGTAAAAGGCATTTGCCTTGGATGGATCTGACCTAGGTTTGAAACTCCAAGCCAGCTAGGAGTGTATTCCTAAGTACAAAGGTAGGAGTAGCCCCGAATGCCAAAGAATGTAGCCCAAAACCAAACCAAACCAAAACAAATTAAAAGCATTGCTTCTAGAGCACGACCATAAGTAGTTGGAGTGGGTCCGCTAGCACCATTGAGATTGCACTAGTGAGTGGCCGAGCCTCTACCTCCAGCCACTGTGGGGCTGGAGCATCTTCAGCTCTAAGTATAGAAATCTCTGGCACAACATCATAGGGAGTGATGTTCAGGCTATTTGAATACTGTTTGGAAGTTTTCCCAAATAAATTTTAAAAATAAACACACACACTAAATAATTATTTGTAAATTTTATTTGTTTCTTATTTAAAAAATAATACCCCACTAATAAAAAAACAGATTATGGTGAATGTTCAAGTATACATTATATTTGTCTATTCTTATCTTCTAAAAATATTTTCAAAGATATACCAAAAGTTCAATAGAATATTCTAATCTTTCTACTTCTATATGGATAAGGCAAAAGAAGACTTCAATAAGTGTTTGATAAACTTATTTGGTAAGGGGATCATCTATTATAGTTTCTGGTAAAATTCGCATGAAAAAAGGTCATGTTACTCTATTCATTTCATGATTATATATAATTCTAACATTAATTACTCAAGGAATTTTATAAACTTACATATCAACTAATATTTTTTTAAATTGCAAAAAGGTTTATTTATTGATCAATAGAGTAATTATATAGGTAAATCAATTAATTGATTGTAGTGGAAGTAAAACTATTGCAAAACAGAAGTTACGTTTAAGAAAAAATAATTTACAACAAAGTGCCAAATTGTCCCAGGTAGATCAATTTCAGGCTGAAAACTTGTGGCCTTCTCAGAATGGGAGCAGGAAGATTTTCTCCCTTTATGCTGGGCGAGTAAGCAGCAAAGCAAACCTCCTCTACCATCTAAAAAGCCTATTCCACAGCTCTTTGTTATTGTTGTTGTTGTTGTTCCTACCCTTCCTATGGCTTTTCTTTTATTTTTTCCCTCATTTTTTTATTTTAATCAAAGTGGATTACAAATCTTTCACAATGATATTTTATGTACATTGTGATATTGAATCAGGAGCGTTCCCACCACAAATGTTGTCCTCCCTCCAGCCCTGTTCCCAGCATGCATCCTATATGCCCCTCTTTTACCCCCCAGGCTGTTGGTATATCAGTGGTTGGCAACCTGTGGTTCTCGAGCCACATGTGGCTCTTTACACTTTTAATTTGGCTCTTCTGGTTGCCGGGTGGCTGCTCCAGGAGTTAGGACTCTCTCCTAGCCCCTATCAGTGCGCTCCCTGTGTGGCTCTCAAAATAAATTTCAATCGTGGTTTTGGCGAGATTTGGCTCAGAGGTTGCGACCAGGTCCTCTTTGTGTCTAGTATGTTGTAAATTGGGAACCGATTCTGTTGTCATTGACTTTGGATTTGGTGTTTAAGTTTGATCATTTTTTAATTTCTTTTTTTTATAATTATCTTTATTTAAATACCGTGATTACAAATATGATTATAGTTGCATGATTACAGTCATGTAAAGAACACCCCCGTTCACCAGTGCAACATTCCCATCACCAATTTCCCAGATCTCACTCCTCTTTGTATAGTTGTATAGTTCATATCAACTAATATTATTGGGTTCAGTTTTTTTTTTTATTTGTTATTTTTTTTTTTTTTTTGGTTTTGGTTTTTGGGCCATCCCTGGTGACGATCAGGGGTTATTCCTGACTATGTGCTCAGAAATCACTCCTGGCTGGGGGACCATATGGGATGCCTGGGATCGAACCCAGGTTTGTGGTCAGCTGCATGCAAGGCGAATACCCTACTACTGCACTATTGCTCCAGCCCCGTTATTTTTTTTAACATCACAAAACTTCTATTAAAATAATAATCGCTAGGAATGATCATTGCAAGTGATGTATTACAAGCTTGAGGCCATGAGTTTGACTCTAAATGCCATAGTATATACAAATTCCAGCAGCCTTACTGTTTTGCCTAGCAGCTTTGCTGTCTGAGATTCCTGGCACTCAAGTGATCACTAAATATACTATAGCATGATCTAGTGTCAGTATCACAAGTAAATGTTGGCTAAACACTATAGTCAGAAGTGCAAACCCTTGCAAAATGTGCATGAGTTTGACAGCAACCCTGAACAAGCAGTATATCTAGAATGTGTACAAGCATCACAACTAAAAGAGTACAATTCCAATGGAAAACTGTATGAGTACTACATCCCCTATGTATAACTTTTAGTCAGCACAACAATAGATAGTGTGAGACTACAAATTCATAAAAAAATATGTAAGATTAATACATTTTTCTATAATATCCTTTAAATTTTTTTAAATATTTTATAAAATATTTTTAAAACAGTATTCTGTTTAAAGTAGATAATTTCTAGTAAGGCAGAGTAACTGAATATGTAATTATAGAAGATATAAATATTTTAGGTGCCATATTTGGGAGCAAATACAGATAAAATATATCCTTGCCAAAACTGTACAATGTTGTTTGGGCCTACAAAAAACAGAAAGAAAAGTTTTCATTAAACTTAGAATTGAGCTGTCATATGACCCAGAGATATTACTTTTGGTTATCTAAGACAGAAACTGATTCATTTTCAAGAACATAGGCACATGCTTATTTAGTGCAGCACCCAGTATAATATATAAGATTAGGAATTTAACCTAAATATCCAACAACAAATGAGTAGATCATGAAAATCAACAAAATACTACACAGCTATAATGAATGATACAGTATACTGCAGCATGGATGGAAGGAAGATACCATGTTAAATAAAGTAAGTTAGAAGAAGGATAAGCACAGGATGATATCATTTATATGCGGTACTTAGACTAATTGGATGTTGGAATGAATCGGTTAAAGGGGCTATGCCTAGATGACTCTTGGCCCAAAGCACAAGGAAGAGAAGGAAAGTAGAATGGAAGGAATGGAAGAAAATAATGGCAGAAGACAAGGGTCAAGAAGATTCAGGAACATCATTGGTGGTAAGGAAAGACAGAAGTAATTGTCCAAACCACAACAGAATCAATAATATTAAAATCATGAGACCCAAACTTGTTCTCTTTCATGCTTACATTTAAAACTTCTATTTCTAACTATTGAATATTTTAACAAAGTGAGAAAAAGATTTCAAAGATATGTTAGAGAAAAGCCTTTTTATTTAAAATAATGATAAAGAGATAGCACAGAGGGTAGAGTGCTTTCTCTGCATGCAATCAAACAAGGTTCAATACCTGGCACTACATATATTTCCCAAAGAACAACCAGGAATGATGTCTTAGCACAGAGCCCTAAGTATAGAGGAAAAAAAGAGATGAACTGTCTCATTGCCTGCAGAGCAGGCAATGCAGACTTGCATCAATGAAAGGAATAGAAGATGGTTAATTTGATAATCTTTTCTAATCATACATGGTTACATGAAAATATATACTCATTGTGATTGTAATAATCAGCTTTGTGCCCTGCCAACATACTACTACAGTGATGTAGATCTAAATTCATTCCTTTTGTGGTAGAAGATTATGAAAATGGTGAAAAAAATGTTTTTTACTTGTTATGATATAAGGTGCTATTATGAGATTTATTTATTGGCATGATCTTCATATTTGATGACTAAAATGCTATATTAAAGAAAGTATACTAAAGCAGGAGAGAGTACAGCACTTGTTTTGCTCATGGCTGACCTAGATATCCAGAACTACATATAGTCTCCTAAGCCAGCTAGAAATGCCCCCTGAGCACAGAGCCAGAAATAAACCCAAAGAATAAGTGGTTTAAAGCAACATGTCCATCTGTATAATAAAAGACTTACTACCATACTAAATGAAAGTATTTACTAAGACTAAAATATCATACTTTGGTTATATACAGTAATATAATCAAAATGAATTCTTTAAATTGCTTTAAATTTATGTTGACCATTTATCGGACTAAATTTGCTACCAATTTGAGATATCAATTATAATATTCAACCCATATTTTCTGATCCCTTTCAAATCTAAATACCAAATAATTTACAGCGAACAGAAACATTAAGACACTATCTGCTCCGTTAGGTTGACTGTCCTGTTGAATAGATAAATACTGAGAAAATGTCAAACTGAGAAATTGTCCATCATTATACCTGTACATGAAAAGTAAGAATATAAAGAGACTAATTATCAATCCTAATCCTAAAGAGGAAGAAATAATTCCTAAAGAACTGAAACAAATTAGTTTTCATACCTTATACTGGAGGATCAATTAGAAAAAGTTTGAAGCATAAAGTTCAGGAAATGCACTGGCCTCAGATATGACACAGTATATGGAAAATGAGGAATTGCTTAATTGGAAGCAAAGTCCTGAGATGATGTTGATGAAGTAAAAAGGAAACATACCAAAAAAGATTTGAATAGCTTACTATGGTGTCTTAAGTAGTAATCATAATAGGTAACCACTGCAAGATTTCAAGGAGAGTAACATGAACAGATTTACATTTCAAATATACCTGAAACTTTTCCACATTTACTGCGGAGAGTGAAATAGAACTCATACCTGAAGATATGAGGGCACTGAGGGGTCAGTTGAAATCAGTTACGTGATAGATGTTGGTGGCTTAAGATGAGCTCTTAAGGATGGAGAGAACAATAAGATACAATTGAAATGTCTTCGTGATTGATTAGATATAAGACAAAGGGGAGCTAAAGATGAATTTCTGACTTAGGCAAATGAATAGTCATGTGGCAATTACTAAGAAAGAAGAAGAAATAAATGCAAGTTGATGGGGCTTCCATTTTGATTTGATTTGCCAATTTGCAAGGAAACAACTCACAATAAAAAAGATAAGATCAACGCAAAATATATGAAAATGTACCAATTTTTCATAAAGACACAGAAGCAATCTAACTTATTACTATAAATAATGCAAGTTATTTTTTCCTTATTAGTATAGCTTAGTTAACAGATTACAATGGTATTAATTACAGTTTTAACATACACAATCATCACACCTCACATCACCAAACTGCGTAAGATCCTCTAACAATATCCTGATATTGTCTACCTTTTCATTTCCTCCAACTTCATACCACTGGTAATCTTTTCTTTTCTTTCTTTCGTTTTTTTACCACTAAGTTCCCTCAAGACAAGTTGATTTTGTGCAGATTCATGGGCTTCCAAAAGGATTTCTAGGATGGGAAATTAAATAAATAAATCTGGAGAGAAAGATCTTATCTTAGACATATATATATAGTGCCCAGGGTACAAAAGCCACCCACTGAGTGGAAGAAACTATTCACCCAATACCCATCACATATGGCGCTAATATCCAAAATATACAAGGCCCTGACGGAACTTTACATGAAAAAAACATCTCATCCCATCAAAAAATGAGGAGAAGAAATGAGCAGACAATTTGACAAAGAAGAAATACAAATGGCCAAAAGCACATGAAAAAATGCTCCTCATCACTAATCATCAGGGAGATGCAAATCAAAACTATGAGGTACCAATTCACGCAAAGATTGGCACACATCACAAAGAATGAGTACAAGCAGTGCTAGCGGGGATGTGGAGGGAAAGGAACTCTTATTCACTGCTGGTGGGAATGCCATCTAATCCAACATTTATGGAAAGTGATATGGAGATCCCTCCAAAAACTGGAAATTGAGCCCCCATACAATCCAGCTGTACCACTCCTAGGGATATACCCTAGGAACACAAATATAGAATACAAAAATCCTTTCCTCACACCTATATTCATTGCAGCACTATTTACAATAGTCAAACTCTGGAAACAACCAAAATGTCCTTCAACATATAGATGGCTAAAGAAACTGTGGTACATATACACACTGGAATATTATGCAGCCATCAGGAGAGATGAAGTCATGAAATTTTCCTACACATGGATGTACATGGAATCTATTATGCTGAATGAAATATGTCAGAGGGAGAGAGATAGATGCAGAATAGTCTCAATCATCTATGAGTTTTAAGAAAAATAAAAGATATTTTTGCAATAATCCTCAGAGACAAAGAGAGGAGGGTTGGAAAGTCCAGCTCATGACATAAAGCTCACCACAAAGTTTACAGTTAAAGAAATAACTACACTGAGAATTATCATAATAATGTGAATAAATGAGGAAAGTAGAAAGCCTGCCTCGAGTACAGTACAAGTAGGGGGCTGGAGGTGAGGAGATTTGGGACATTGGTGATGGGAATATTGCACTGGTGAAGGGGGGTATTCTTTACATGACTGAAACCCAACTACAATATATTTGTAATCAAGGTGTTTAAATAAAGATATTAATAAAAACAAACAAAAATGTAGTAAAAATATCTTATCAAATATCTTTTAGTGGTGAAGGAAACTGTTCAAGAAACTTTTTAAAGAGGAGATAAATGAGAGCTATATAAACAAAGAGCTAGAACTACCTAGGAAACTGAGTCACCTGGACTTGGGTTCTTCAATCTTTTCAGACCTGTGCACCAGCACCTGTCCTGTTTATTGATCCACACACCATAGTTATAACCAAAGTGGTAGGCCATTGGTTTTCAACCTCTCTACACCTACTGACAGGCACAGGTCCACATTACAGGTGGTAGAAGAAATAGGAAAGTAAAAAATAAAAAAGCATTCACACGCACACATAAAACTACATTGCTCAAACCTGCTTTCAAAATAACTGCTCAGATTCTGATGAAAGAAATAGTATGATGTTCTAGGCTTGGAATAAAAGACGTTCCCAAGCATATAACACACTGACCACTTGCAAAACAACAACAGACAAACAAACAAAAAACAACTTAGAGCACCTTTCCTTGCCCAACAGAAATTAACTTTCTTAAAATAAACTTCTAGAAAGTACCTACCAATTTCAGCTGAGGTTATTCAGAATCCTGGATCATTTCAGTGCACTTATCCTGCACCCAGGGGTGGTACTGCCCACTTTGGGAAACAGTAAAATATGCAAAGGTAGTAAACTGTTATGCATAAAACCCTAAGAGTACTGTAAACAGCAGTGCCAATTTTTTTTTTAAAAATGCTTCTTATTGGGGCCTGAGTGATAGCACAGTGGTAGGGCCTTTGCCCTGCAAGCAGCTGATCTAGAACGGACCTCGAACCTCAGTTCTATCCCAAGGGTCCCATATGGTCCCCCAAGGCAGAAACAATTTCTGAGCACCTGGCCAGGAGTAACCCCTGAGCCTCACTGGGTGTGGCAGAAAAAATTGCTTTTCATAGAAGCAGACTGGTGGATGTTAGGCAAACATGGGGAGGCAGGTGTTAATTGGTGGAGGGAAGTGGACACTGATGAAGGGACTGATATTGAAATATTATTTGCCTGAAACAAATCATGAATAAATTTGCATTTCACAGTGACTAATAAAATCAAAAGGGAAAAAAAAGATGTTTGACTAAAATAAAAAAAAAACAAAAACACAAACACAAACACCTAAAACTATGTCACAGAAGAAAAGAGAGCAGCACCTCATGAAAGTCGAAAGAAAAAGATGGATCATTTTTAAAATTGGCATAAAATACTGATCCCTGCATAGGAAACTATGTTTGGGAACTTCCATGTGTCATGTTTACTTAATATCAACCAAATAAAGTCTATTATTTTATTTATTTATTTATTTATTTATTTTTGGTTTTTGGGTCACACCGGCAGTGCTCAGGGATTACTCCTGGCTCTAGGCTCAGAAATCACCCCTGGCAGGCACAGGGGACCATATAGGATGCCAGGATTCGAACCACCATCCTTCTGCATGAAAGGCAAACTCCTTACCTCCATGCTATCTCTCTGGTCCCTTAAAGTCTATTATTGATGTATATTAAATCATGCCTTTTTCATCTAACATTTAAAACCAAAAAAAACATGTTTTATTAGACACCTCACCTTAAGAGTTCTACCTGCAGGATAGGCAAATTTCTCCTCTGGTTTATCCTACAAGCTGCCTTCTGAGAATCTGAAGAGAACAACCAACTTCTGTCATTTGAACATGGAGCATCAACTAACACCTGAAGGAAAAGACACATAATGTTAACATGGACAGAAATGCATGCTTAGATACAATATATTTAAGTAAGCAATGTAAAACAGGGAAAAAATAGCAAGAAATTAAAACATTTATTGTAAAATCAAAACACAACAAAGTCAATCTTCTCCATAACATTTCTTTACTAATATTTTTCAGAAGAGTACTGTGTATATTCAAGGCTTGGTTTTTATTTCCTTTTTATCATTGTCTTTTTAAAAAAAGGAAGATATGGGGCTGGAGCGATAGCACAGCACGTAGGGCATTTGCCTTACATGAAGCCAACCTGGGTTTGATCCCTGGTTTCCCATATGATCCCTTGAGCCTTGCAGAAGTGATTTCTGGGGCAGAGCCAGGAATAACACCTGAATGCAGCTGGGTGTGATCCAAAAACAAAACAAAAACCAAGAAACAAAAAAAAAGAAAGAGGTGAGAACTACAAGTCTAACATATATTCTAATAACTACAGCAAAATATTTTATGACAGATATGAATTTTAAACATATATTCCTTTCTTTTCTGAATTCTCAGGACTTATTTTTTAAGAACTAAGATTTCAGTTTCCTGAAAGCAACTTTCTTTCAGCCATCATTCTTTAAAGTGAAATGTTCCCAAATGAAAGCAGTGCATTGCACATGTTAGTCTACTGACCCAAAAAATAACAGATCTTTTCCTGAGTATCTGTGAGGTACCTGAAAATAAAGACCATTCTATATTAACAATCACAGTGGTACCACTTCCTTTGAACCATGCAGACCAACAAATGAAAACTGTTTCCATGGTCACTTTATCAGTATTTCCCAGAGTCCTGAGAAACTCTGTCAGGCTAAAGCATCAAAGCAGATGGAAAAAAAACACAAAGCAACATGTCAGTGATAGCATTGGGAGTCTTATCAGTTTGTCACAAAGAAATATGAGTACCTTGTCAAATATTTCTGGCTGTGCATCTCCCATTTCTCTGCCATCCAATTCAGATACTTTAATTACATTTATCAAAGTTTGTGGGATGAAAGATTCCAAGGTCTGCCTCAACCACCTCAATCTCAGACTGTTGTATTCATTACAATGAAAAAAACCTGAATGGTAAAAAAGAAAATAAGCCTTTAAGTGAATGCAAATAAATAATTAAATTTGTACTTACATTAAAATTCATTTAAAAAAATCAATCCATCAAAATCATACAGAATTAGATCTTAGGCATAAACATTGTAATTATTATATTATCGCTAAAACTAGAAATATGCAAACAAGACATAAAACACAAATCATGTCTATATATTTTCTCAGATGTTCTCACCATTACATAAACAGATTTAATCTTGGAGAATAAGAGCTCCAATTATGGATTACTAGAGAAATGCTATTTATAACTGAAAACTTCATATTATCCTTTATAACACTACAAGAGTTATAATAAAAACTGAAAAATTTTTTATCCTCATTATGTGCAAGGTTTTGAGATAAGAATCTTTTCATGCATTATAATATATACAAAGTTATGATGGAACCACTATCATTAATATTAATTCTATTTTACTGATGATAAAACTGAGGCTAAGAGTAATAAGAAATCAAGTAGTAAGAAATCTGGCTATTTAGCTCCAAACACAAATAACAATTAAGTACTTTGCTATATTGCTTCTCAATGTTAAAATGCTTCTGTAAATGGTTCTCTTCCTGGTAACTATTCCTTTGCTTTTGTTTCACTTATATATATCTAGATAGTCATTAATATGCATGCATATTTACTAAATAATAGTAAAATTATCTATACTATATAATTATATCAAATATGAACTCTTTTAAATGCAGAAATAATTACAGAATAACATTAAAACTACTTAAAACCTATAGTCTTGTTTGAGCTCTTATATTCAGTGCATCACTATTTATAATTCATTATATACAACCATCTGTAAAGAACCCAGCTATGCAAGAAAGATGAATGGATAAAGAAACTGTTTATTTACATTATTGTTCTTAAAGGTCAGTCTAACTCTTGTTCCTTTAAAGGAAATTTATCCTACCTTGATCTTTTCTTATTCTCAATGTTCTGCAATCACAATTTTTTTCCCTGTTTGTTTGTTTAATTTTGGGCCAACCTGGAAGTGCTCAGAACTTACCCCTGGCTCTGTGCTCAGGAATCACTCTATCACTCTTGGTGGACTCAGGAAAGAATAGGAATGCTGGGGATTAAATCCTCCCAGGTTGGACATGTGAAAGACAAATGCCTGGACCACATTCTGCAACTTTAGTATAATGATATGCATAGATCTTGTTGTAATAACAAATATTGAAGGAATTTCCACTAAACCTAACCCACTACCTAACTTGAGGTAGAGTTGTCCTTTTAGTGCTGTGGAGATGAAAATTCATCCTAGCTTACTCCATGAGGGGAGGCAGATTTACGAGTCTCAAATTTATGAATCTCAGATTCATGATGATTTAGATATGCTTGGGAAGATTCTGTCTGGCTTTATCATCCATTCCAGTATTTTCACAAAGCAAATAAAATCAACAAGAAAATTTTCAAATTAAGCAAATACTACTAAGTCAAAAGTTAGCTTACCTTCTAAGTTTTGACTGCTTCTTAAAGTTCACTACTGACTATTTAAAAACAACAGAAGTTTTATAAAAAACTTTGTTCTTCCTTATGAAATTTATTTCTTCTATAGAAGGTTTAGTGAGCATATTATTTATCATATGCAGATAACAGAATCCTTAGTTCACTAAAAGTATCACAGTTCCACACCTGCCATCAGGATAGGGCATATTATCATGTAAAAATTTCATAATAGCTCCTGGTTGAAACAGAGCTTTATACTGCTATTTTTATCAGTTGAAATTATGCAATACAGGTATCAGAATCCAAGACTCAACTAAAATTTAGTACAATGAAATAAAATAACTTTCATGCTTAAATTGTCAAAAATTTCAATAGTTTTATTTGAGATCATTTTATCTAAAATAGTTTTCTTCCACCTTAACAAAAAAAGGTGTACATTTGACAAATCCCTTTATGCTTTATGCATCTGGACAATGATCCATATATGGAAACTAAACTGGTGACTTTGTTTTCATTTATTAATTTATTTTAGTTCTCTTATCATGGAGAAAATATACTTTACATGCTAATTACTCATTGGAGTCATAAGCCATAATTATGATCATTTGATATGCTGGTAAAAAAATCTGAAATAATATAGTCCATATACTAAAAGTTGTGAAAATTAAGACTCTTTGAGCTATCCATAAAGAATATAATAAATTAACATACCAATGTTAATAATGAATTTCTTAAAACATAACTTGACAATGGATTAAAATATAGTATGGCCACTTAAAGTGCTTGATGCAACAGTCAAATAAGTAAAAGTTGTTTGTCCTCAAGATAATGAATGTCACTAAGCAAGGCAATAATTGAACAAAAAATAAAGATGACAAAACAGAATCAAGAGCACAGTAATGAAAACTTGAGTTCATGCTCTTCCCCTTACCTCCACTTTAACTTTAAAATGGGGCTACTAATGCCCAGCTAATGAAATTGCAGAGTTAAATGAGATATACACAGTGAGAGTCATACTGCTCCTCAGAGCCATAGTTTCCCAGAAAGATGTTTATATAGAGAAACACCTAAATTCGGGGAAAATATATCACTGAAACACTTTAGAAAACACAGATTTGTGAAATAAGATTAATATAGTCACTGACAAAAGTATTGCTCAAAAATATATATTATTTAAATCATTGCACGATGAAGTAATCTAACATGGAGATTTCAGGCAATGCTTTCAAAGAAAGTCATTTCTAGGACAAAACTTAAACAA
The DNA here is from genome assembly GCF_024139225.1 of Suncus etruscus. Classification (NCBI taxonomy): domain Eukaryota; kingdom Metazoa; phylum Chordata; class Mammalia; order Eulipotyphla; family Soricidae; genus Suncus; species Suncus etruscus. The sequence goes on along the minus strand of NC_064860.1, from coordinate 76,335,828 downwards.
TGAAAAAGTTTGCAAAATGGAGAAAATCATACCTGTAGTATAGAAAAAAGGCTTTGGAGGTAGGAGGAAGTAACAAAGATGCAAAATAATTGGACAAAGATAGAATTCTTTCTAGTTTTCTCTATCTGTACAGGCTAACTAGATGCCAAAAATTTGACAGCAAAGAAAGTCTCATGCCTGAAGGGATTTAGAACTCAGCAAGAAAGGTGATTAAATTACTATTCCAAGCTTGGTCATCCTTATTATGTTAATGCTTTCCTATAAGAATCAGAATATTTAGGTACATTTCCTGCTATAATCAGAACATCGTAAAGGACGTGCTGACCAAAAAAAGAAAGAAAAAGAAAAAGTGTGACAGTCTATCACTGTATTAACGTAAGGAGAGGGGAAAAGGTAAGACCAAAAACACAGCAGAATAATTTTTACATTAACCTAAACCTTGAGCTATTTTATCATTCAAAGCTCTTGGGCCAAACTACAGACTTAAAATTATCTAAAGAAATTTGGTATAGAGATACACAGTAGTGCAACCATCATTTTTACTTTTGCTTATAAAAGCTTTGATTAGCATTGCTTCTGCATTCCAAATTCAAGCACTGTTGCTAACCTAATTTGGGCTTTGAGCATCAGCATGAAGACATCTGTATTTCTTAGTACACCATTATCATTAGTCCTACTTAGATGTAAAGCTACTTTACTTGGAACATTGCCTGTAGTTCATTGCCCTTGATGTAAGAACAGGAAGATTGTTCTCCACTTTGAATCCAAAATATACCAGTTTGCCTCTGGACTCCTAATCAAATCACCTTCCCTTCCATAGGCATGTTAAAACATTTATAGCCTACTAATAAGCCTAATTTTAGGATTAAGTGTCATCTCTTCAAAATGGGACCCAGAGTTGACATTCTCCCTTCATTTACAATACCAAAAACTCTGTATTTCAAACAGATTTCTCAGCCAAAATAAGGATGCTACTGACAAACATGGAAAGTGAGACCAAATCTCCTTATAAAACATGATTTCATAAAACATCATACAAGTTAGAATAAACAAAAAATATCTGATTTCTTACAAAAATACGGCGTTTCAATAAGCATATTTAGTCATAATTCTAAAAATAAACAATATGTTTTCTTTAATAATACCTAGCTCAAATAGATTCACAGTTCTGAACATTTTTAGATAAACTATTTCCAAAAAGAGCTCTCAAAGAAAGGAAAGAAATGAACAATCATCAAACTGGCCTTGAAGATATCTATCAAGTGGGGATATCTATTTAAATGAATAGGTAGGCTTGAATACTTTAAAAATTCAATTCTTAACTTCCTATTGGAGATGATCTCTTGTCAAGATATCCCTTTTCCTATGTGAAGTTTTGTTTGGTGTGGACAAAGATAAAAACCCTAAATCCTTATTTTTTTTAATAAAAGGAGAAGGAAGAAGGAAGAGGAGGTATAGAGGAAGTGGATGAAAGAGGAAAAGAAAGAGGAGGAGAATGAGAAGATCATGAAGATGGAGAAGGATAAGAACATGACATCTCTTTTCAAGATCATCTTTCACTAACTTTAAGAAAGTTTTCCACCAATCCAGAAATCTTATTCAAAAAGTTGTCGCAAGTCTTCAAAACTTCAACAGTACCAATATTTGAGTCTGAGAAATTAGCATAGGGCCTTAAAGGACCTGTTTTGCACACATATCATTTCAAGTTCAAATCCCCCTGAAAAACACAAGTAAGTGCTATCTCTGCTGCTATGTACGAACATGCCATGTCTTTGCAACCTAGAAAATAACCCTCAAGAACAAACTGGTGTTGCCCAAAACCAAAATTTTTAAAAAGTAAAATAAAAATGATTGATGAAAATCATTTATGTTATCTGAGTTTTTTACTTAGGAGTTGAAAGAACTTGTGAAAGTTTTATACTACATAAGTTGTATATCCCTTCCTGAAGTGCCCAATTGGACACTGGGAGAAAAACAGAAGGGTGGTAGTTGCTTCAGGTAACACTGGGGAACAAACTTTCTGTTTGGGTCCATAAAAAAAGTAGATTTCCGGGGCCGGGAAGGTGGCGCTAGAGGTAAGGTGTCTGCCTTGCAAGCGCTAGCATAGGACGGACCGTGGTTCGATCCCCCGGTGTCCCATATGGTCCCCCAAACTAGGGGCGATTTGTGAGTGCATAGCCAGGAGTAACCCCTGAGCATCAAATGGGTGTGGCCCAAAAACCAAAAAAAAAAAAAAAAGTAGATTTCCAGGGAGACACTGGGTAATTTGTTTTTCAAAAGAAAGGCAGTAAGCCAATTAACTTTGAGAATCTATGATCTAATATATATAAATAAAGACATTTATTATTTATTATTATTTAACTACATTTAAATTTATATAAAAAATCCATCAAACAAATCTAGACAAAAACTAGACAGACCTGATACTGAATACTATCTCCTCTAGTCACATTCATCCAGGGAAATTTAAAGTAACTAAAAATTCATATACTCTATTAGAAAAAATTGTATGATGAATATTGACTCGTACGTAAGAATATTTCTAAAAATATAAATTTTTCCAGAGAAATAGTGTGGTGCTTACTTTGCATGTAGCTGACTCAGGTTTAATCCCCCGGTATACCATTTAATCCTCAGCCTCTCAAAAAGTGAGCCCCAAATGTAAACCCAGGATTAAGACCTGATTCCCACTGAATATGGCAAGCAATATAAACAAAATAAGTATATATTCATTATTTTCATATTAGCAACTAATAGTAAAAAGTCACTTCAAAATAACATTTCGAATCTTTTAAGGTTGCATTATCATATACTCAATCCACTTGCCATATGAACACTTGAAATTTACTTATAAACATAAAATAGGTACCAATTTAGAAGAATTAAAATGAATATGTAAAATGTCACATTAACAAAAAATCCTTAGTTTGTAGGGAGGAAAGATAGTACAAGACTTGATGCAAGTGACCCACTTTGATCCCAACCAAGCACTATGATGGCAGTAATAGAAACCCTGTGTAGTACCAGAGTGGCCCAAGCAATTGCTTTCTGGGCCTACTGAACCACTGGCCAGATTAACTAAGAAGTTCTGGAAGGGACTTCAAAGTCTTGCACATCGCTTGGAAGCATGCCAAAAAATATAATTAAAATAATTTTCCCCTTTCCCCCAACTAAAATAATTTTTATATTTATCACATTTAAAATAATGCCTTAAATATATTTATTATAATGAAAACATCTTTACCTGTTTATGCTCTTTAAAATAGACTATCAGGGATAGGGGTGATAGTTTAATGGGTAGAGCATTTGCCTTGCATATGGCTGACCTGGGTTCAATCCCTGACATCCCATATGTTCCCTCAAGCCTGCCAGGAGTGATTTCTAAGCACAGAGCTAGAAATAATCCTGAGTACCAACAGGTGTGGCCCAAATAAACAGACTATCAAAAACATATAATTATAGGTGTGTTTTGCCATTATATGTATTTTGGACAGAAACTATCTTAAAAGTTCTCAATCAGATGATACAAAAAAATATGCTGTTAAACGTCAATTCTTTTGTTGCAAGAAAGTTGGCAGTGATAATTCTTCTCCATATATCCTAGTTTTTAGACTTTCAATGTTTGCAAGCACAATTATACATTTCTCTCCAGAGAAGAAAGTACTATGCTGTGGATAACTGAAGCAAAATACCTGGATAAGCACACTGCAATAGAGCTATCGATTTGCCTCCAGGAGCAGCACACATATCCAGAACCTTTTCCCCATCTCTTAATTCCAGAGCCAGTACTGGAAGAAGAGAAGCAGCATTCAGGAGATAGTATCTTTTTAAATTTCCCACTTGGTGCCTTTCTGAAGGCAGTCGGTTAGGAGTTCGGCTCAAGTAACACTTCAATGTTTTGGGATAGTAGGGCAAAGACCCTTGAAATAGTGTGTGGTAGCCCTTCAAAAGTAAATCCTTTTCCAATTCAGAAGAATGATTGAATCGGTTAAGAAGGACAGCATACTGCCAACAGGATGGAGATGTGAGTATATCCCTAGAAATAAAAAACAAGAAAAGAAACATTAATATTATACAAATCAATATAATTTTATATTACTAGCCAAGTAAAAGAGGTTCTAGTTTTACACAAATTTACCTTTAATTTTTAAAGCCAGAATCAGTACTTTTCCTTTTCTCTGAGGCTCCATTTGGCTCAGATCAGCATCATCTTTATTTAAAACTTTAACATTAATGTTCATTATGGATATTTTCCTTTTGTTTGAATTTTGACCACTGAAATAGTATTTGTTTTAGGATCTTTAATTCCACAGGAAAGAATTAGTCTAAGCCTAATTAAGTACCTTATAGCAGAATACATACATACATACATACATACATACATGCATGCATAGATATACATATACATATATATATATATATCTCCTGAGGCTATCTTTGTTGGTCCACATCCACATCTCATACATGCTTATTTATTTATCCTCTATGTGAAGGTGACCTCCTCCTGAATGATATCCCCTAGGGCCTTTTAGGAACAAAAAACAGACTCCCTTCCCCTCCACTGAGGTTTCTACATTCACTACAGGATCTCTGGTGACAGCCCACAAAGATCCTACACCCATTGTTTGTTGATGCTTGTACTTCAGCTTCACTTCACATAGCACAAAGCACACATTTATAACTCCTACTAAGAACACAGACTCAGGCAGAGATGGTTCCTTGGTTTGCTGACCTCATTTGTTGAATATCTTGTTCCTATGTCCATTCATTCTATCACAGAAAAGCCCTAAAAGAGCAGTGATGGTAGTAAGGAATCACAGAGCTTTAAATCACAGCAAGAGAGAGGTAGGGTCATGATGGAATTGAAAGTAGCCTCCTAGTCCATTCTGGGACTCAAAACTCACAAACCTGAAATAGCAAAAGTCACTGGGGATAAATAAGGAAGAAAAAGAGCAGCAGTCAACCTATTTACTCAGAGAGTTCCAAAACAGTAACTACTAAGATTCACCCTCAGAGCACAGCAGACACACCATGGAAGCCAATTGGAAGCCTACCAGTTCAGTGGGTGAAAATAATAGCACAAAAGATTCCACCAGTAGCAAGCAGAAACTAACTTCTCATAACTTTAAAGACACCACTGTTGAGGGTATCTAATAAACTTAAAGTAACAATGGTATAGATAATAAGTATAGCACAAGAAAAGTATGAGAAATGATAAAACTACAACCAGACGTGTCAGACCAAAGAGTGTGGTAGGTAAAAAATTAGCCTTCATTTACAAATATCAAAATTAAGCATAATACATTTTAGTCTACCTTTCTGCAAAGAATTGTTTTGTTAGTTAAAATTTTAAACTAGTGACTATTATTAGGAAAAAAACTCTACCATCAAAGGGTATTTAAAGAAGGGCTGGAGTGATAGTACAGTGGGTAGGGCACCACTTGCCTTACACATGGTCAATCTGGGCTCAAGCCCAGCACCCAAAATTGTTATCAGAGCACCATCAAGAATGAATCTTGAGTGCAGAACCAGAAATAAGCCAAGAAAACCACTGAAGTGTGGCCCCAAACCAAAAACAAACAAAAAAGGGATATTTAGGGACCAGAGTGGTGGCATAGCGGAAGGGCATTTGTCTTGCATGTGGCTGACTTAAAACGGACTGCGGTTTGATTCCCCAGCATCCCTTATGATCCCCCAATCCAGGAGCGATTTATGAGTGCATAGCCAGGAGTAATCTCTGAGAATCACCTGGTGTGGCCCAAAAAAACTAAAACCACCGTCCCCCCTCCAAAAAAGGGATATTAAAAGGAAACAAGACAATAGTCAAATGAGCAATGGAGAGATAAGGATGTTGTGTGCATTACAATGGATATGACTCAGCTGTAAAAATTAAGGATAGCTTTTTGTGACAAAATGGAACTGAAAAAAAGTCATGTTAAGAGTAACAAGTCAAAATCGAAAGATGGGGGGATTTCATTCATATGTGATCTATAAAGAAACTGTGCCAAACAAAAGCAAATCCTGGACTCATGACTGAAGAACTGATGCCAAAGGTGAAAAGGGGAGATAGAGGATTGAAAGAATAAAGGAGGCCCAACGTACTGGGTGGCATTTGGTGGTAGTTTTGACATTGGATTATGCTAATGGTCAGCATAGGTTAAAACACAATTTAAAGAGTTGGTAAATTGTACCCCTGTAACATACACAGTAAGCCAACATGCTCCCATACTTCTCTATCAGAGATTCAGTGTTAAATATTTCCTCTCATGAAAATAAAGCTACGGGAAGCTAACTACAATGAACTCTACAGTAACAGAGTTAATGAAGCAATCAGTGGCTCAGATGATACAAAACCAAGGATAGTTTAAAAATTACTTATGGATTGATAATGCAGACTGGCTTCCCCTTGCTAACAGAGTTATCTTCCTGATTTTTCTTTCTGTGTAACAGATCTCTTAACAATCAGACGCTGAACTGACAGATGATACAGCAGGAAATATTTAATTTATTTACTAGCTGACCTTTCTGGCTGAGTTATTCGAAAGCCTCATTAACCATGGTCAATTAAATAAAATCCAGCTGCTACTCGCCCTGCAGTTGCCTGTGTGAGAAATGGTTGGATGGAAACTGAACACCTGCAACTTGAAGTGTGCCTGTGCATTTCAATTGGAAACTAATATGTGAAAATGCTTTCTTCTTTCACTGCCTCTTACAATGATGGTGTGTCACAGACACCACTGAATCTGTTTCAGCTATTTTGGAGGATGACAACCTCTTTAAGTATGTGCTTTGCAAAATTTAGTGAACATCACGGTTTTGTAGAAGGCTGCTAAGCAGTTTCTGATTCAATAGGTCTGAGGCACAACTTGAGATTTTCAAGCTTTTGTGTGTGTGTGTGTGTGTGTGTGTGTGTGTGTGTGTGTGTGTGTGTGATAATGGAGAGTTCTAGGACAACACTTTGAGAGCCAATTCTTTAAAATGAATCCCAAAGGAAAAATCCCTGAATGCCACTGTTAAAAAAAAAAAAAATCAGTCCATCCTAGTCTTACCCTAAAAAAGTGCATGAATACTCATCCAAGGTTTTTTTTTTTTTTAATCTTTGGTTTTGGGGCCACAGTTTGTGATGCTCAAGGGTTATTCCTGGCTCTGCATTCAGGAATCACTCCTAGCACTGAATCTTTGGGGGACAATGCACTATGTATGCAAATACCTATCTGTTGTGCTATCTCCCAAGGCCCATAAGTCTGGGTTTTAGGTAATATTAGAGAAGAGTGATCAGAAATATAATTTAATACAGACTGGAATGACTATTCTTAAAAGTATTAATCTCTTAGAATACTTTCAATTGGTTCATTACTTTTCATTCCAAAATTTTTAGTGCTATTTTTAAATGTTTATTTTTACTTTTATTTATTTATTTATTGTTTTTTGGGTCACACCCAGTGGTGTTCAGGGGTTACTCCTGGCTCTGTACTCAGAAATCGCTCCTTGCAGGCACAGTGGAACATATGGGATGCCAGGATTCAGGGATTCAAACCACCATCTGGCTGTGTGCAAGGCAAACACCCTACCACTGTGTTATATCTCTGGCCCATAAATGTGTATTCTTTTAAATAGCTTAAGAATTAGTTAAAAATGTTTAAGCATCACTTAAACAAGACCCTATGGAAATTCATATATATATGTGTGTGTATATAATACACACATGGGCATATATATATATATAAAACACCTTTTAAAAAGTAATCTAGTGTGGCCCAGTGTAGATTACAAGTCAAGTAAAATAAGGTACTTTAAAAACATTTTAATAAGTGAAGAAAGTCACTGACTTGCAAGGAAAATATCTTATCAAATTAAAAACACTGTAATTATAGCAGAATGAGGCCAAAATCCTGAGAAATTATTTGATATCATTCTTTAACAAGTAGATAAATAAGTCTTCAACTAGAAAAAAAATGTCTATTCCCTCATATCCTGCACAGTGTTTTTGAATTTCCTGGAATCTTTTGTCCTTTCAGTCTCAACAGAAATCCTTCTTCAGCTAAAACGTCCTTTCCACTCATGTCCACCACTAGAATGGCTAACTCAATTTTAGGAATGAGGCAACTTAGAATTTCAGAGATGTGCCAATGTACCCAAAGTCACATTACCAATTAAGTATAAATACCTAATTCAAAGACTGGTTTTAAAGTCAAATAGGAATAAAACCCTCTTATTGCAGTACTAATGGTACACAAAGGAAAAGGGCAGAAAATGTTTCATTTAGTTTCAGTGGTACTGGCCTCCCTAAAAGGACTGTTTTGCAGACAATGAGTCTGGCAAAATAGTTTGCCACACTGTGCCTGGAGGACAGTTTCAATAGGACTAGTTCATTAAAGAGTCTACTTATGCTACTTAGGTGCATGGCCTTTAAAAGCAAAATTTTACATGGGTATGGGTAACAGCTTCTTCTACACTCACTTCTCTATCCATTATTCATAACTCCCTGCTACACACATATCCTGAAGTGCCTGCTCTGAATGGCTGAAGCCTGGAGCTGAAAGACAGTTTGCTGCAACTCTGAAACTTAAAAGATGGCAATAAACCCAAAAGATGGCAGGCAGAGATCATAGTAGAAGTCTCAAGAAGACAATGGCAGGTGCTTTGCTTCATGCCACCTCCAATGATTCACAAATATTCTCAATTTGTTCTTTACTAGTTTCTAAAGTCAGATGATCAAATGTATCAACAGCCAACAGAACTGGAACTGAGAGTCAGTGACTGACCAATGGCTTGCTAATATAACACTTATACTATTTTGAAAAAATATATATACCATTCAATTTTAAGTTGACATAAAAATCTTCTCCACATATATAAAGATGTCATTTTTCAGCATACCATAAAAGTTGACACAATTACATTACTTTTTTAGTAATACATCCAGTGGGGCCGGTGAGGTGGTGCTAGAGGTAAGGTGTCTGCCTTGCAAGCGCTAGCCAAGAAAAGACCGCGGTTTGATACCCTTGCGTCCCATATGGTCCCCCCAAGCCAGGGGCGATTTCTGAGCGCTTAGCCAGGAGAAACCCCTGAGCATCAATTGGGTGTGGCCCAAAAAACAAAACAAAACAAACAAAAAAAGAAATGCATCCAGTGAAACCATAATAACTGAGTTACATGATACCATTATTTATCATTTGTGGCAGAGCCCATACTTAAGGTTTTAAGTTGGATTTCTGCTACTACAATAAAAACAAAAATCACAATCATTTTCAAAAGAAAGAAATTTTATCATTCACATTCTATTTTCCCAGAATATTTTGTTTTAAATCTTTAATACAATATCATATTTTTCCCTGTTTACACTGTGTCCTTAAATCACCAAATAAAAAATTTTTGGGGTGATGCTCAGGGGTTACTTCTGGTTAAATGCTCAGAATCACTCCTGACTTGGGGGAACCATATGGGACGCTGGGGGATCAGGGGATAGAATCGCGGTCCATTCTAGGCTAGTGCGTGCAAGGCAGGCGCCTTACCACTAGCACCACTGCTCTGGCCCTGCCAAAGAATTGTTTTTAATTTTGTTTTGTTTTAGGACAAACCTAGTGGTGTTCTTACTCCTGGCACTGTACTCAGGTATCAAATCTGACTGTGCTCAAGGGTATTGAGGATAGCATGCAAATCAAATGCCCTATCCATAGCACTATCACTCCAGCACTAAAAGTTTGATTGTTTTTAAAACATTATAAAATTGATGAAAAAAACTTATAAATTTGATCAATTTAAAGTATCAAAAGAAAAGTTTAATAGAAATGTTGATGAGCCTATAGTAAAGTGTATAGAAAGATAGTAAAGTTGTAGAGTTTGCTTGCATGCAGTTTACCATATATTCAGTTCATTTACCACTACCAGGAATAGATCCTGAGCAGAGCAAGGAATAAGCCAAAAGCACTGCTCAAATGCCAAAGATTTAAAAAAGAACTATGGAAGTAATTATGTTGACTAATGATTTATGTAATTAATTGTAATTATATTAGTATAATTATTGTTAACTGACTATAAAATCTAATTAATCTAATTTTATTATTATCATTTATTATTGTATTAAAGTTTAAAAATTGATCAAATGAATTTTTTTCATATTAATAACAGCTACCAAAGTCAATGTTAGGGGGCCGGAGAGATAGCACATTGATAGGGTGTTTTGCCTTGCACAAGGCTGACTGACCCGAGACAAACCGAGGTTCGATTCCCGGCATCCCAGAGAGTCCTCTGAGCCTGCCAGGAGTGACTTCTGAGCCTCTAGATGTGACCTCAAAAACAAAAGAAAAATAATAGTATCAATGTTATTCCTATTTGTTTTTTGTAATGGCAAGAAAAAAATCATTTAAAAAAAGCATGACAATTGAACTTTTTATATCAATATTTCCTATATTTTTTGGAAGTAGAGTAATAGTCCCAAATATCTTAATAACCAAAATATTTTAAATTATTTGCTCATTGATATTTCAGTTGTAACTTCTTTAATTAAAAGCAAAACTCAGAACTCATCTGACCTATTGAATAATTAGTAGATAATTTATTTTTTATTTTATTTATTTTTGGTTTTGGGACAACACATGGTGACACTCAGAGGTTACTCTTGGCTGTACACTCAGAAATCGCTCCTGGCTTGGGGGACCATATGGGATGCCGGGGGATCAAACCACAGTCCATCCTAGGTTAGTGCGTGCAAAGCCAACGCCCTACTGCCTGGTCCACCCCAGATAATTTATTTTTTAAACCCTTATAGTGACAATTTAAGTATATGACGTCTGGTGGTTTTGAACACATTGAAATAAAGTGTGGAAATTATGATAGATAATGAAAATTCACTTTGTTGTTTTAGGGCTACATTAAGTGGTGCTCAGGGATTACTCCTGGGTCTGCGCTCAGAAATTGCTCCTAGAAGGCTGGGGGACCCTATGAAATGCTAGGGATTGATCCCAGGTTCATTGGACACATGCCAGACAAATGTCATACCACTGTGCTATCACTCCAGCTCCCAAAAAGTACTTTTACATAAAGCAAGAAAGAGACAACTGTAGACAGAAAAGGAAAGGAGAATAAGTACTTGCTTGGGCATATAGCCAAGCAGAGTTAATTTTCTAGAAGACATACATAGAGAATTTTTAAGTAGATTATTGTGACTTGCCTATGCCACATAAGTCTTGAAAAATTATATAATGTATTATTTGAACACTGTTTCTTGTTTATTACTTTCAACCCACTTTTCTGTTTTAGTCTTTCCTCCCACCATTTCTTCTCTACAATGCTATCTTAATTATAAGTCTACAAATTGTTTTGTCTGGAAAGACAGCTCACAAAACATACTTTGCTTGTAAAGACCCAGGTTTGATCCCAGTATCGCACAGTCCCTGAACATGACCAGGAGTAACCATTTAACACAAAGCATTGGAGAAAAAAAAAAAAGAAATTAAAAAAAAAAGTGCAGTTGCCTAGAAATTACCAACAAGAAATGACCTATGAACTCACTTAAATTTTAGTGATAAAAGAGACCAGAAAAATACTTTGGACAAGGTTAAGAGCTTACATGGCAGTTCTACCCTTCACAATGAAGATAACCAGTGAGAACGTGCCAGAAAGGCCTAATGATTTAAAAACCACCCAAATCCCTGTGTAACCTCCCATGTTGAGACAATCCTGGCAACTGTTTCCCAGTGAGGAAATAATGAAATATATACATTTTAATGCATTAAATTATTTTATTTTAAATTATTTTATTGCTACTATTAGCCACTAGAGGGCACTCACTCAAACACTGTATAGGACTGGTAACGAATTGACTTGAGGAAAATTTCTGGAAGTCTGATCAAGTATATTTTAAAACTATTTTTTCTTTATTCCTTGGCTATACTAACAATTAGTTGGTATTTTCTCATTCTTCTGGCCACTGTTTCCTTCTTAAATCTCAAAGAAGGGCAATCTATGAATATAGTTTCTGTTCAGAATATCTTTACAAGATGCTCTACGTTAAGATATGTTTCTGGTCAGGATAAGAAGTTAAAAACTGGGTGAAAAAAAGTTAAAAATGCAGCACGCAGGTGTTTTTTATGTTATATGTGCACATATATACACCAAGGCTGAAATCACACAACTACTACCATGTTTGTATTCATGGTGACTAAATAAATATATTATTTTTAAAAAAAGAGAGCAATTATTCTTAAAATAGACTACAAAAATTATAAAAAACAGTTAATATAAACTGTTAATATAAAATAATAATCAAGGATAATTTCCTTAAAAAGATGTGTAACAATATGCACAGAAGTGATTCCAACCACAGGAACTCATAAAGACTTCGTATCTAGCTTTACTTAAGTTGCACAGACAAGTTTCCTGATTATTTGGTTTTAGATTCCAAGTCTTCTGGTAAGGCAAAACTGATAACTAGCTAACAACTACTATTGTAAATCATATATACAGAAAGGCCAGGGTAGCCCAAGCCCCCCCCCAAACCCCTGTAAACAATGACATTCTTAGTGTCATTCAAAAGCTTAGCAAGAATGTCTTTACTACATAGTTAGTGAAGGCATAGAGAAGAAAAGAAGCAACTGACAATGCATATCACTGAATAAAGTATGCAAGTGAAAAACAACAATAGGTTGTTATTTTTTTTTGGGGGGGGGGATTGGGTCACACCCAGCTGTGCTCAGGGGTTACTCCTGGCTCTATGTTCAGAAATTGCTCGTGGCAGGCTCTGGGACCATATGGGATGCCAGGATTCAAACCAATGACCTTCTGCATGAAAAGCAAATGCCTTACCTCCATGCTATCTCTCCACCTCCTGCAATAGGTTTTTAAGATAAAAATAGTAAGATGCCATTGAGTTCTGTGTATTGTTATATAATACAAAACTAAGCAAAACTACCATAAAACCTTTATCAATATGGGATTAATGTTTGGGGAAAGTAGCACAAGTTGAGATGACATTTTGAGAGAAGTTCAATGTCACAGCAAATAGGCAACCTAAAGAAAAACCTGAATGCAACAGGAAGAGAGAACATGAAATCTGAGTGAAGGTCAACTTTTAAAAGATGCTCAAAAAGTGGCTAAGAAAGAATATTACCAAACACGATGCTGATAATAGATGTTAAGTATTTCTCCAATATTTAAGAAAACTTAAAAAAACTAGTTTCTAGCTCGGTCAGAAATGCACCTGGAAAACAAACTGTTAAAAGTCACAAACATATTTATTTTCTTATAATGCTATATCACCTTGCATGCTCAGAATTTCTAGAGCTGAGAAATTCTTTATTTTGCCTATGGCAAATTTTAGCACATGTTTATGCAAAACTTAAAGTACCATGAAAATCCAACAAAAAGGTAGGTGAAGCAGAAGGAACAGCTAATTAAATGGATTTGAGGTTCGCTGCTCATTTTGTTTAGGGTCAAATAATAATTTATAAATCTGTCTGAGCACATTAAATAGCAAAATAACTCATTAGACTATCAGTATTCAGGTTACTATAAAATCTGAAGACAATATACCTCTTGAAATTTTTTTTGTTTAAATCATCCAGGTATGCCTAATTACATCCCAGGTGCGCAAGACAAAAAGAATAGAGGTTAGTACTAAAGGTTTTATTGAGACAAAGAGTCTGGGCACAAATCCCATTGCTGCCACTTAGCTGGGGAAACCTGGGCAAGGTACTTGTGCTGTTTCATCTGGTGAAACAAATGAGAAGCAAAATACTGTCTGGCATAAGAAGCCTGCAATGCTTGGCTACTTAGATTCTATGAAAACTTCTTAGGAGCATGAGCTTCTTACACTCCAGTATTCTTTTTTTCTATGACAGGGGACAGTCTGTTTTGAAATAAATACCACAACCTGAATCCTGAGATATGACGAAAGTGTCAGAGAACCTGAATTTCATGAGAGCCCTAAGTCAATCCTTGCACATGGCCCCTGATCACAATTATGTAGCCATGAGGACTCATAGTACTGCCAAAAACACACTAGATATATAGTGTATTTTTATATTATAAGATTTCCAAGTTTCTAAGTCACCTTACATTGTCCTGAATCTATTTGACTCACCTAAATTATTCACAAATATTTACTATTTTAAATATACTTAGAGCTGTCCTCTATAAAAAAAAAAATTATTAAGTAAAAGCCACCTCACCTATTTACAGAAACTCATGAGCTATGAGATCATTTTTCCCCTCAGCAAAATTTACTAGGCTTTGGCCCTAACTTCAACAAAATATCTCTTCTCCCAGTCTAAAAATACTTGGTTTTCCTATAATTTCATTAAGACTCCCATTACCTCCAAAAAGCCATCACTAACTGGCTTCTTATGCATTTACTGGCACTCAGGCTTTGTTATTAAAAAAAAAAAAAAAGTTACTCTTGCCTGTTTCTCAGATGACCTGTGAACTCGTGATTTATAATACCAAATATAGGAGCTTATAGAGCTGTAATCAGAATTCTGCTCCCATATAAACACACAAGCTTGGCATGTGTGCAAACTTGTTCTTAATATTCCACAAGGCCCAATATATTTACCAAGCACTCACTGCAAAGAACTCAGACACATTCTGAGCAGAGGTAAAACTGACTAGACGTACAAACCAAATTGAATGTATTTTCTATAATACACTTAAATTGTGTTTATGTCATCAGGATACATGTTCAAAAGATAGCAACAGATTTAGAAAAAAAAGTATGATTACTGAGTCTTTAGCTGATATGAAAGCACTTAAATTTATAGATATTTCTATTTCAGAAGTCAAAAAATTCCCAAATATTTTAAAGATTTTTCAATCACTGTATATCTTTTGGGGGGGGCACACCTGGCAGACTCAGGGGTTAGGCTCTGCACTCAGAAATTACGTCTGGCATGACCAGGAGACCATATAGAATGCTGGGTTATCAAACCTGGGTTCAGCTGTGTGCAGGGCAAATAAACATCCTGCCTCATGTGCTATCTCTGGCCCCACTTACAGTATAACTGTGTCATGTAAGGCTCTCATATTTCAAGCATCAAAGCAACAGCCAAAGCAAATGCATAACAACTTTTGCTTACTACCTCTGCCAGCTTACTTCTTGTTCTGCCCATTTGGTCAACTGGAAAGGACAACCAGGTTTAGACTCCTTCATATTTTACTCGCATAGCACCAATATCTTGCATTCTGTGGCAAAGCATGAAGGGGAATTATACTAACCTTACTGTATTCCAGGCATCTCCAAGTTCTTTAGAATATTGATTTTCAAAATGATCCAACACAACTTTGCAAATCTGTTTTGCAAACTTCCGCTCAGAGTTTTTATTCAGCTATGATAATAAGAAAAAAATGCTCACACACAGTTGCCAGGACAAGTTTATTGAACTTCAACATTTGCAGCCCTTTTAAAAGACAAAAAGTTTGATAATTATCAGTTCTAACACTTCTAACAGCAGAAGAAGCACCTCTTTCATATTACTATAATTGCATTTACATTGTATGGATACTCCTTATATAAAGTGGTTTCCCAAACGATTATAGTTGAAATGTGATGCAAAGACTGAAAGATAATAAAGATAGGTGTGTTAAAGAATCAGTTTAAATACGTGATTTTACAGGTTAACTTGAGGGGAAACAGACCAAAAAACATCTATTTGCAAATTTTCCTACTTTATTTTACACCTATATTTATCCCAAAACAAACATTATTCGCCAGTTTTTCCCCTTGACACTCCATTACAATAGAACCGTAAAATCATTTTTTATGAAATAATCAGAGTTATGTTATGTTAATGGAACTATTCTTAGATTCCCAGGAAGTGAACAAGACCTAGAGTATTCAACTATTCAACTCCACAATGAAAGAAAAAGGAATTTAAGACTGCAAGGCAAGATTAGCAGGAGGAATTATCTGGAGTGGAGGAGAATGCACGGGAAGAAAAGAAAAACAAAAAAAGAAAAGAGGGCCCGGAGAGATAGCACAGCGGCGTTTGCCTTGCAAGCAGCCGATCCAGGACCAAAGGTGGTTGGTTCGAATCCCGGTGTCCCATATGGTCCCGCGTGCCTGCCAGGAGCTATTTCTGAGCAGATATCCAGGAGTAACCCCTGAGCAACGCCGGGTGTGGCCCAAAAACAAAAAAAAAAAAAAAAAAAAAAAAAAAAAAAAAAAAAAGAAAAGAAAAGAAAAGGAAAAGAAACTCATGACCACCGGCAAGATTGCAAGGTGGAATTATCTGGGGCGGAGGGGTGTCCACGGGGGAAAGAAAGGGAAAAAAAATAGAAAAGAAAACAGAAAAGAAAAGAAAAAAGAATAAAAGGAAGAAGAAAAAAAGAAAAGGAAAAGAAAAAAGAAAAGGAAAAGAAAAGGAAAGGAAAGGAAAGAGAAAAAGAAAAGGAAAGAAAGGAAAGAAAAGAAGAAAAGAAAAAAAACAGAAAATAAAAGGAAAGAAACAGAAAGAAAGAAAAGAAAAGAAGTCAGGGTCCAGCGTCAGAGCACTCTGCACCATTCATTTGAAGACTTTGCACCCAGAAGCGAGAATTTGCAAAGTGACCCTTTCTCCCCTCCCTACACCGTCCATCGCCACTTCCGCCTTGAGAACAGGTACGGCTCAGAGGCGCCCAGGCCACTGGACCCCAGCCCTCACCCGGAGCAACATGATCCCACCATGAAACGGGAAACCTAGCAGTCTTTTGCGGACTCCGGATTAAGACAACCTGGGTGCAACTAAAGGCCACAATTACTTCCGGGATCTGCTGAACGGGTCTCGCTTCCTGCTTCGTAGTTCCGGTTTAGCCTCTCGCGAGATCATTTTCCGGGTTACTAAAATTTGACCGGCGATCAAGATCCCGCGAGAGTCCAGGTGATGACATTTTGCTGGGGGCGTGGCTGAAGAAAGAGGAGAAGAAATGTGGGCGGACCTGGGGGCGGGGCCTTAGAATGTCCAGTCTGACAGCCTGAAGTTTGTCATCTGAAATTCAGGAAAAGTCAAATAATTGGGGCCGGAGCGACGGTGCAGCTGTAGGGAGTTTGCCTTGCACGAGGCTGACCCAGAACGGACCGTGGTTCGATTCCCCGGCGTCCCATATGGTCCCCCAAACAGGAGCGATTGCTGAGGGGTCTTCCCAGACCCATTAGCTTTACTCAGATCTGAGGATAAAAGGGATTAATGTAGAGGAAAATATCAGTCACAGGCATTTCCTAGATTTGGGCTTTGATTGTGAATTCTTTAAATTGAGACCGTGAAAAGATTAAATTGCAATTGAATTGAAATTGGTAAGAAAAACTCTCAATACGGATATTGAATACGCCCAAATTTTATTTCTTTGTGTATTATTTTCAGTATTGTGATTGTGATGATCATGATGGCATTATATTAGAACCCAAAAGACCAAAATGACCCTCCAAACCATTATTACTTTTATTAATTAATAAAATTTTAATAAAATACCAGATAAATATATTTTATTAATTTAATAACTGAACAATCATGTAACAAATATTTTAATTTATAAATAAAGCCTTTAATTCATTTTATTTTAGTATTACTAGTATTTTTTGTGACAGTTGCCAGAATTGTAGCAGAAAAATCTGTTTAGGATGTGCATTTGAACAAGAATTATATTCATATATATAAACCTAATTAAAGGGGTGTTGTAAATATCAAATAAGTAATATAAATAAATCTGTGATTAATATGTTACTGTCTATGTTATTGATTAATCTTTAATTAAGGAACAAAAATTACAAAGTGAAGCAAGGAAAGCCTGCTCAATAAGTGATGTTGAGAAAACTGGTCAACTACATGCTAAAAAAGCTAAATCATATTTCTATTTAATGCCATGCACAAAAGACAAATTTAAATTAACTAAAGACCTTAATATCAAACCTGAATTCAGCAGATACATAAAGGAAAACATAGGCAGAACACTTCATGATAGTGAAGTTAAAAGGCATCTTTAAGGATAAATCACCACTGATCAAGCAAATGGAAGCAAATATAAACAAATGGCAATACATTAAACTAAGAAGTTTCTGTATCTCAAAGGAAATGTTGACAAGGATACAAAGGCTACCCACAGAATGGGGGAAAGGATTCACCCAATACCAGTCAGATAAAGAAGAAGTTAATATCTAAGATATAAAGATATTTGTAGAGCTTAACAAAAGAAAAAAATATATCCCAATGTGAAAAACTGTGAAAGATGTGAAAAAATGCTCCACACCATTAACCATTAGGGAGATGCAAATCAAAACAATGAGATAGCACCTCATGCTATAGAGACTGGCACACATTACAAAGAACAGTAACAACCAGTGCTGGCATGGATGCTGGGAAAGAATTCTCATTCATAGCTGGTGAATATGTCTACTGGTCCAGTTTTGTTTTGTTTTGTTTTGTTTTTGGAAAACAATATAGATATTCTTCATAAAAATGGAAATTGAGTTTCATATGAATCAAGAATACTATTCCTAGGAATAGAATTTAGGGTCCAAAAGCACAATGCAGAAAAGCCCTATTTGTTCCTATGTTCTTTGCAGCACTATTCACAATAGCCAGAATCTGGAAACCCAAGTGTCTGAGAACAGATGAGTGGATAAAGAAAAGATGATACATCTACACAATGAAATAATAGGCAGCTGTTAGGAAAAATTAAGTCATTGCATTTTGTTAATACATGGATGGGTATGGAGAGCATTAGGCTGAGTAAAATGAGTGTCAGAGGGACAGAGAGAGAGAGAGAGAGAGAGAGAGAGAGAGAGAGAGAGAGAGAGAGAGAGAGAGAGAATGATCACATTCATTTGTTGAATATTTAGGAAAAAATTAAGTTAACATTTCATGATTAATTGAGATTGTATATTGTCTATTTAATTCTATACTTACTAAAGAATGTTGCTCTTAATGTAATATCGATTTTAATGCAGACATATTAAATAATAAAGTATAATCAGATATAGCAAATAAAATATTTATATATAAAATAAAATATTTAGATTAGCATAAATACAGAAGTTTATGTCAAAAAGGTAGTCTGGATTACTTACAATATTCAATCTGATAGAGAATTAGTTCCTTAATGGGAATGGCAAGAAAACGTAATGAGGAATATGCTATCAAATCATGAAAGCCAAAGTTACCAAGTAGTTCTGAACTGAGTTTGTGGTTTTGGATACAGGGTTCCAGGCTGGACAGTCGGTGTCTAATCATCTGACATCTAAGTTGGGTCCATATGACGTATATTCAAGGTGGGAGATGCCCCTGTGTTGTAAAAAGTATGAGTTCTTATTTCTAATAGATAAGAGCTTGTTTTTATATGTAACCTTACCCCTTTTTTTAGTGTGTCTTTGTAGGAAGAAATGGTGCTACTTTATATTGCCGGTGCATTTGGGGGTGGAAAGATAAGAAAACAGAATCAAGTCACACACCCAAAAAAGATAAAAATAGAGATAAAAATATATGTGCTCCCATATGTATAAAGAAAAAAGTTTTTTTATAAAAATAAAAAATATAAAATAAAAAAGTAATTAAAGGAACAAAGTGATGCAGGAGACTACCTTATATTTGGGGAAGCAGGTAAAGAGGTAGTGTTATACAAGGCTTATACTTATGATGGAACTATAGGTTTCCCCATTGACTTTTGAGATTTTCTTGGGGGTTGTGGGTTCCCTGGCGCCTTTTCATCACATAACCTGACCTTCTTGAGATTGGCAAATTTGCAGAAGGGAGGTCTTGGGTAGAGTTCTTGCATTGGGGGTCCTTTTAGAGCTAAGTCCAGTATCAAGCAACAGTCCGCATTAGGAAAAGTTGGTAAGGAGGGCTACATCTCGTGAGTCAGCAGGGATGTTGGTTATCTTTTCTTTCCGGGGATGAGTTGTGGGTTTGAGTGGGTGTCCCTTCACTTGGGTGCTGGATACTGGTTCATTGGGGTAGGAGGTCAGTCTTGATACCTAATAGATTAAGAACTGAGGGTGAAGAGTTTTAACTAACTTTTTTTTTTTTTTTTTGGTTTTTCGGGCCGCACCCGTTTGATACTCAGGGGTTACTCCTGGCTAAGCGCTCAGAAATTGCCCCTGGCTTGGGGGGACCATTTGGGATGCTGGGCAATCGAACCGCGGTCCTTCCTTGGCTAGCGCTTGCAAGGCAAGCACCTTACCTCTAGCATCACCTCACTGGCCCCGGGTGAAGCGTTTTAATAAGGTGGGAAATCTGGATGGATTGAGGGGGTGAAGGGATAGTCGGATTTCTAACAGTGGGGAAAGAGGGAAGTTTATGGAAGGGTCAGAAAAGGAGAAAAGAGCAAATAAGATTAAAAAGAAAAAGAAGAAAAAGAAGTAGTGAGAAGAGAGGAGAAAAGAGCAAAGGAATGTTATTTTGCTTGAATGTGTTTGATGAGTAGGCCCTGTAGTATAAATCTGTAGGTCACAGTTGCTGCTTCGGTGGTCTAGCTAGCTGGTCATGCACTTCAGGTTCTAAAAGAAGATATAACCTAGAAATAAAAGATATGTTAAAGAGTTTTATTGAGACATCTTCATATCATAAACTGGGTATGGTATCTCATGTGACTGAGTCCCGAGGTGCCATTTTAGGTTGTCCACTCTTTGTATCCAAGGCCTGTGGACAGAAAAGCTGAGAGGTTATTTAAATATAGTATGATTAAGGCATTAAATCATATTATTTTGAAATGCTTCCATTGGAGTCAGTGATTTCCCATGGTAATCTTTACCTGTAATCCTGTATAGGATCCCTAGATTATTATGGACCTTTGTAGTAAAGGGCTGAATACATACCTGTTCTCTCTTCGCTGCTGTTTTTGCTGTTGCTAGTTTCTTTATGGTATAATGTGTAGTCTAGAGTTTGTGTTGTTCCTCTTTCATGTGATTTGGGCACTACTCCCCAGTATATGTTGACTGTTACAGTGTTTGAAGTTTCTCTACCCAGTTAAACCCTGTTATTTGATCATTGAGTATTAGTTGTGTATATGGTGTATGTTCTAGGTAGCACTAGTTTTTTTTAACTTGTGTGCATATAAGTAATAAAACTAATTAAAAAAATTTTTTTTGGTTTTTGGGCCACACCCAGTGACGCTCGGAGGTTACTTCTGGCTAGGTGCTCAGAAATCACTCCATGCTTGGTGGACCGTATGGGACACCTGGGGATCAAACCCAGGTCTGTCCTGGATCAGCTGCATGCATGGCAAATGTACTACTGCTGTGCCACTGCTCCAGCCCCTATTTTAAAATAACTTTTTAATTTAAAAAATTTATTGTGACTGAAGTTCATTACACAGAATTATTTTTAATTTAAAAAATTTATTGTGACTGAAGTTCATTACACAGAATTATTTATAGTACATAGTGACAATGAATGAAGGGCATTCCCACCACCAATGTTGTCCTCCCTCCACTCCTGTTCTCAGCATGTCTCCCAAATCTCCCTCCTTTACCCCCACCCCCCCAGAATCCTAGTGTAACTGGTCTCCACTTTACAGCTTGTTGTAGGTATCTATTCTGTTTGGTGTTCCAGTCTGGTCATTTTTTATTTACACTACATGTTCATATGACTGGTCTAGGTATAATCCTTTACCCCCCCCCCTCAATTTATGAGGCTGAATGATTCAAGTTATACTATTCTGTTGGAGATAAAAAGGTTAAGGAAAAGAGAAGAAAAAATTTGGTATCAACTACTAAAAAAAAAAAAAAGAAAGAAAAAAATCATCAAATAATATCCACAAGAGTGAAAAAGAAAGAAAAAAGTGGAAGAAAAAAGAGAAGGAAAATAATATCAAAATACAAACAAACAAAAAAAAAAACAAAACAAAACCAGAAAAAGTGCTGGAGAGGCAGGGTTTGGTGTTACCCCACCTTTCTTTCTTTTTTTTTTTTTTTTTTTTTTTTTGTATAGGCACAGTAGCCTCTGTAGGTTTTGGATACCTAGGAAGGAATTTCTCACCCCCTCCTCCCAGGGCCAGATTAACCAGGCGTGGCCCTGAAGACCCGCCTGGTGTGGGGGAAATCATGCTCGCCTGGACAAAGTGGTCAGCCCAGGGGTCCTATGGCTAGCTGTCCTGCCCAGTGCCCCCAACATACCAGTCAAAAGCCCACGAAATCCTGGCATGTGGAGTGTTCTGAGCCCAGCCAAGCCTCTGTAGTTCTTGGATGCCTAGGGAGGAATTCTCACCCCCTCCCCCCAGGGCCCGATTAACCAGGCGTGGCCCTGAAGACCCGCCTGGTGTGGGGGGAATCTTGTTCCCCTGGACTAAATATTGGGGAAGGAAGGAAATTCCCATGGCCTGCGGTTTCTCCACTCTTGAAGCATATTGTCATGGGAACAACCACTAGCTCTATACCTTCTCATTGCCATATTCCAGGCTATTTTTTGTGGTGTCAGGAACCTTTCCTCTCGATTGTGGATGAAAATAAATCATGGTCAGTCTTGAAATTCCACTTCAGGGGAATAGTTTGCTGAGACTCATTTTATAATTTTAGGCAACCAACATGGCATGTAAAAACTTCAGTTTTAGTTCATGTAAAAACTTCAGTTTTAGTTCAGATGAACTAGTTCATCAGGAATGTGAAGTAAATATAGCTTGTATTTAAGTTAATTTAAACTTCGATTCATTTTTAGAGGCATGTAGGTGTCAAAGTGCAGTGGAAATAATATCCAACTGTTGTGGGCTGTAACTTGTCAACTTTGCTTATGTACTTGGTTTGGGGGTTATACCCAGCTGTATTCAGGACTTACTCACGTATCTGTGCTTAGGAATCACTCTTGGCAGGCCTGGGGGACTTCCCAGGGGGATCAAATCTGGGTCATCCATGTGCATGGCAAACTTCCAATCCACTGTATTTTTGCTCATGCCCCTCATGAGCCTCATATATGCCCCTCATGTTTGGCACTTCAGAATGTGGAAACTGATCATTTTTTTTATAAAGGTATATGTTAAATGCTAAATGTAAAATAGATACTAATCCAGTCTGATTGATGTCCTTATGAAAAATAAAGGAAGGTAGGACACACTAATATACTAAGATATGAATATAAACTCATTTATATGAAAAATACTAACATAAACTCATAGTGATACAACCATGGAGCATGCGGGAAAAGGTGATCAGACTTGTGGTAGAAGAAATTTTAATGTTCTCATCTTTGATTTTGAACTTTCAAGTTTATATGTATAATTATTTAATTCCCATACCTTTTCTTCATTGTTGTAGTTACAATTCCTAGGAGTTTTACATACACTTGAATGTGGTGTTTGTATATTTTTATTTATTTGACTTTCAGGCTTCACCTAGAAATGCTCAGGGATTACTATAGACTCTGCTCAAAAATTATGCTTGGCAATGCACAGAGGACCATATGTGATGCTGAAGATCAAACCCAGGCCGGTTGCAAGCAAGACAAACACCTAAATCTTTGTTATCACTCTAGCCCCTTGTTAATTTTTACTATGGTACTTTCTCAGATTTACACATTAGGCTTGCATACATGGCCACAGAATTCCCCAAAAGTTTGCATTCCTTTAGCTGTGCTGGGGCTTCTTTCTTAAATGAGAAAAACTACACTACACATCTGAGGTACTATCATGACAGCCTTAGCCAACTAATAACTTAAATTTCAACTTATATTAATTTGGAGGGGGGGTGGGGCCACACACGGTGACGCTCAGGGGGTATTCCTGGCTATGTGCTCAGAAATTGCTCCTGACTTGGGGAACCATATGGGACGCCAGGGGTATGGAACACTGGTCCATCCTAGGTCATCACGTGCAAGCAATCGTCCTACAGCTTGTAACACAGCTCTGGCCCCTTATATTAATTTCTTTACTAAAAGATCACTGATTCACTTACTACATCATAATCACAAAAAATTATAACAGGTTCTAAACAATTTTCTTGTTTTTCCATTAATTATATCATATCTTTCATAAATTGGAATTTACTTCTCATTTATTTTTTTCCTTGAAGAAACAACTTCTATTATTCTGTCCACAGAGTTAAAGATTCCTGCTATTTTGGTCCTAACTACCATACTTTAATGTAAATTTTGAAGTATCTTAATATGAATTTTGGATCAGAATGTATTTTTTTTGCTACTTGATAAACTACATTCACAGTCTATTGTATAGCATATTTTTCTAAATATTAACGTCAAGAATAAAATAACTCTAAGTTGTGTATTTATTTTTTGGAGTGCAGGGTGGCCACACACATTGATGCTCAGGGATTACTCCTGGCTATGTGCTCAGAAATTGCTCCTGGTTTGGGGAACCATATGGGACGCCAGGGAACAAACCCAGCTTACAATAGGATCAACTATCAAATATCACAAGAGTAAAAGGACATTTCACAAGAGACCAATTATAGATATAAATGCAGAGATGCTGCAGATTTAGTTTCATAACACTATAGGATGGACATAGCTACACTGTAGTAAATTAAGTGTGCAAAACCAATGTTTATAAAGAACTGCTATACTTTAATCAAAAAATTTATTATAAAAAGATACTATACTCACCTAAGCTATGAGATAATGGAATCAATAACAAAAATTGCTTATTGCGGGTTGCCATCATCTTTTCATTTGTAAAATGTGCGACATCTGTGGAGCACTTTATGCAAAGCAGAATAAACTATGGTATGCCACAAAGGCCAATATTTTTTTTAGGGGTTGAGGCTAAATCATACCTGGTAGTATTTAAGAGACTATATAGTGTTGGGAGTCAAAGGAGAGTTAGTGACATGCAAGACAAGCAACATAATCCCTGAATTATATCATTCCAGACCTATAATGACATGTTCTATAATGAAATGTTTCCTGGCTATTCACAGGAAATTTTATATATTTATATGAATGCCTTTCTTTGGCACCTAAAAGAGCATTTAAGTTTTCAGAAAATATGGGACTTAGATTTTACAAATTTATAAACAGCTTCCTCCATTATAAAGTACATTTCAAAAAAAGCTTGAGAACTCGAGAAAAAAACAATCAATACCCCAAAAACTATAATTATAGTTAAAAACAGCATTATTTTTAGAAGCTTTTTTCTTGCATGTTTTAGACTTGATTATACACAATATTGTGCATTTATAACAATATTTTAAATATTGCAGAAAGAATTAAACAAATTTTGGCCTGTAGTGTTAATATAAGACAAAGCCACAACATTTAGAATAAGGGATTCATGTAATGAAAGAAGAACCACTAATTTAAATTTTTGTGTGAAAATGTCATACTTGATCATAAAGAATAAAAATTCAACATATTAAATTCACCAGGGTTTATAAAAGTCTTTAAAATGTTTTGTAATAATTTAAATACAAATTAAAATATAAAATATTCATTCCACTTTATCATTTAATTTCAAATTTTTATTTTATTAAATACTGAATTGTTGTATACTATAATAGCCAGTAGGAAAATATTTTAATTATATTTTCTTTGAAATTAGATTAATATTAATAAGATAGAAAAGGCATAAATTCTGTATTAAAAAGTAATATATAAATGTTAATAAATGAAGCAAAGGAGCTTTTTAAAATAATCCATTAAATCTTTTGTTTTACTTTTTCACATATCAGTCACCTATCAAATTTAACTTAGAAGTTTAAATGTAAGTAAATATATAAAGCTTTTTCAGTCTGCTGAGCAGCTTCTATGAACAAAATCCCAAGACACTGCTTATGATGCTAATAATAGAATAATAAGTAAAATGATTAATGACAATTCAAGAAGACTTAAATGTGAATAAATTATAACATAGTAGTGTGAATTTTGTAATTAAATAACTGTAGTAAACCCTCTGGGACATATTTATCATGTAATCAGAGAACAGCATATGTCTATTTTCAATAAAAATTGCCAACCTGGTCCATTTTAACAAAATATTATGAGAATTACACTGTAATTGTACATTGTAAAAATAGTCTGGGCAAAAATATACATTTTCATTAAATAATGTCTCCAATATATTATTGAAAGCCACCTAAAAGTCAGATAGATAATTCTACAATTTACATGCTTAAGGATAACAAGTGCTTGCATTTTAAATTGAGTCACTACTTTGGAATTATTTCTTTATAAAATAACTCTAAATTTTTCTTCTAATCAGACAAGATGAAGCTGTACAACACATCTTTGAAGCCAGAAGTATTTTGAAAAAACTACCTTTAATTTGAAAGCAAAATAATTAGACTTACTATAACTTCTAATAAAGCAAGGTAGTTTTAAGAATTATCTTTATTTCTTAGGATTATATTACCTTCAAAACTGGTGCTTACTGGGACTTCTAATAATATATCACATACATTTAATTTAAAAACCATGTAGGTTCAAAGACAACTAATAAAAATATATTAAAATCTGTTCTTGGGCAATAACTTAAAATCACATAATTTGGTAGATTAAAGATCTGAGAATTAATTCTTGAATGGTATTATTTTTAAATTAGGATGTAGACTTCAAGAAAAGAATACTTGTAAATTCCATCTCAAGTCACATTAATATATATCCCAGTTGAATAGTCTGACCAGTTTATCAACTCCATTTTCCAGACACAATATTTTAACTGTCTATAAAATAGTGCAGAGTCAATACAAAAGTTTTAGAAAAATATAAAGTTAAAAATGTAAGTTATAAATTCCTAAAAGTTCCCTTTTGTACACATGCATCTTACAAAAAAATGCTTAAGATAGAGATATAAAGATTTATAAAATAAATGCAAACAAATCTGTGCAGAGTCCATTGGCTCTTTTACTGAGGCTTTTCTTTGTGATATAGAAACCAAAGTCTATGCTGCATCTTGCTAATTTGTTGAAATGCTCATCCCAGATGCTTGTAATTCTGGCCTTCCTCCCCTTCCCTCCCCAAAATGAAGAATGGATAGCCAATTATTGCATCAGTCAGGTCTTTGACGTCTCATTGTAATTGTTAGCCCAGCAAAATCAGTGCCCCAGTCATCGATGTTCAGAGTTTTTTTCTTTGTGAAAGAAGATCTTCTGTGTTGTCTTGTTGTACTTCAAGAAGTTTACCCACATAGTTTGGTTATGAGATCACATCATGAGCATCACTGTTAGGTCTGTGCCGCGCAATTAGTGGAGGCAGTGGTTTCCCATAAAAATCTATTGAAAGAAGATTTACAAAAGAGATCAAACAATTATTAAATGTGAATGTTTTGAACAAAGTTCACTATTTTTTATACCAAGATCTTTAAAAGATCAACATATTCTGACAATGTGATTGTAGACAGGAAGCATAAAAAAATAAATCCAAAACAACTGCAAATATATTGAAAACAAAAGCACTAAGATAAATGCTCATACATTAAAAATGAGTCTATACCTGACTTAATAAAAAGTCGCACCTACAGTATAGATCGTGCTTTTTTATTCAAATTATATGTTCAAATTAGAAGCTTCAGTATTCAGGTTTACTTGAGCTCACTAGCCAATTTCTCATCGGCCATTTCAGTCCATATGTGTAAAGAGATTAGTGAAACTAAAATTACACGATACTGCTGTGCCAACACTCTTTTTGTTTAAACAACCTACAAATCTAGAAACATTACTCTTTTTTACTAAAATTTCTTTATACTAGAAGTGTAGTGTTTTTGACACAGCACAGGAACTCCAGACATATAGCAGAATCTGGCTCTATAGCACAATTCAATACCTTATATAACTTTAAAATTTCCTTTATCCTCATTAACTTAAACTTTAATCATACATAACTTTATACTCTTTTCCAAATTAGAAATGTCCTTTACAAAACTTTCCCTAAAATAATTAGCTGCTCTGCCTTTCCCAATTCTCCAGTTTTAGATAATCCACTGCTTTTTATCAACTGATTCTTCTGATTTTTTGAAGACCCAGTACTAATACCAATCACCTCAAAGACCCATGCTATTATGGACAGTATTCCAATTCTGCACTGTAAGTATTACAACTCCTATCAAGAACTCTAACAGTATAAAGTAATTACATGACTAGTGATATGGGCAAGGTCACAAAAGCATGAGAAGAGAGAGAAGGGCAAGCAATGTCAACAGATAACCTGCCAGCCAAGCAGCAGACAGCTCGGTTCCATATGAGACACCATTCCTAACTGATGGAGATATGAATAAATCTTTGCTAAAATTTTCTTTCTTTTTTTTCTTTTTTTACAGGGGAAAGTGCGAACGCAGTCCCCCACTACCACAAATTATGCAGTGTAGTTGAATTTCCCACATTTGGGGAAATCACAGGGGTTAGCACACCCTGAGTGCAATGGATGAGCCTCACCGGGGGAAACCACATTCGTGATCATGGTATCTCCCCTGCCAGGTAAGTATGCTACTAAAATTTTCTTACTTTGTGCAAAGTGTGAACCTTTGTTACAAAAGTGTAGGCCAATTTCAGGTGACCATGCAGTGAACTCTATCTATAGCATTATAAAATTCTTATAATACCTTAATATATCAAAGTCGTGGCCACAAGCACCAGGACTAGTTTTATAAATACCATGACAACCCACAGAAGTAGATATATATCTATCTGTATGTCACAAATTCGGACCTACACAATATCCTCAACCATTTGGTAAAAAGAATGAGGGAGAAGGCAAGAAGTCTGAAAGAAGAGGCAAAACAAAGAATGGTGCTCACTCTCCAATCCTGACTTCTGGTGCTTTTAAAATGTCTCTGCTACTCTTTATCATTTTATCAATATGAACTATTATTACATATGTCAGTAAGTTCAAGTATTGTCTTCTCTATGGTGATATCCAGAAAGGCAGAATGCACATCTTAATATATTTGATATTAGCAATGCTTAATCTGGTACCAAATATAAAATAGCCACATATTGCCATGAGGAATATATTTATCACATCATACATTATACTTTTCTACAAATATTTGTTTGTTTGTTTCTTTTTAGGTCACACTCGGCAGCACTCAGGAGTTACACCTGGTTCAGAAGTCGCTCCTGGCAGGCATGAGGGACTATATGGGATGCCGGGATTCAAACCACCTCTGTTCGAATAAGCTGCATGCAAGGCAAATGCCTTACCGCTGTGCTATCTCTCCAGTTCACTTTTCTACATATGTGTAAAAGCACATTTCTATATATAAATTACAATTATCTACATTTTCTAGAAATATTTAAATTGATAATACATTCCTACCTTACAAGTTTGAATCATATAATGAAATTGTACTTATAAGAGTCAATAAAAACTTCATGATACAAAATCAATGAAATAAATATCGCTTCAAAGAAAATATTCAGTGACTTTAAAATAGCCCAATGACATTTTTTGTCATGAGAAAAGGGAAATATCACTTATTATCCACTATTAATTATGAAGTCATATTTTGTTTTCATCAATAGTACATTTTTAAAAGTAAGCATTAAATATTATATATTTATGAGGAAAAGTATTGTATATAGGTTACACAGTTTAATATAATTTCAAATTATATGGCAGTACTCTAACTTCTATCCTCGTAAGTGAGTCTCCTTGGAAAAACAAATTCTAAATTAGTTAAATTAGGAAAAACAAGAATTCTGCAAGAGAATGTCAAAGTTACTCAAATAGTAAAATCTGTTTTCAACTGAGTATATTTCAAATACAAACACGATATTAAAGAGACATTATGTATCTCTGTATTAACTGTAGCAATTAATAATTAATAATTGCTATATTAACTGAGCAATTATTGGAAATGTCCTAAGTGCTCACAGATAAGTGTGCTATGTAGCAACATTATGCATGTATGTATATATATATACATATACATTGATATGAATATACAACTTAAGTACAGTAAAGTCTAGTTAGTTATAAAAATGAGGATGAAATCCTGAGAAGTCACAAAAACATGGATGAACATGAGTGTTTGGGTTTAGTGAAACAGATCTGATAGAAAAAGATAAAACATTGTCTAATTTCACAAATCTGGTACACAAAAGAAAAATAAACAAATTAACAGAACAATAATAAGCTCACAGATTTCAAAAACAAAATGAATAGTTACTAGAAAAGAAAGTATGTGGGTAAATCAGATCAAAGAAATTAACTTTGACGAAGTAAAATTGATTGTTGATTAACTTAATGTAGTCTTCTATACACATTGATTCATAAAGCACATGTGAAAATAATTTAATATCATGCAAGTTTCTTTCCATACGGAAAATATAAGAAATTAAAATAAAAAAATTTTATTGCTGTTTAATTAGGGGGAGGAAACTCTCCCAGTGATACTTAGGGCTTACTCATTACTTTACTCTCAGGTATCACTCCTGGTGAGGCTCAGAGGACCATATGGAATGGTTGGAATCAAACCTAGTTTGGCCACATGCAAGACAAACACCCTGTTATACTACCTTTGTGACCCCTGAATTTTTTTTAAAAGGTAAAAATTAAATATTCTTTTTTTTGTTTTTGTTTTTGGGCCACACCCGTTTGACGCTCAGGGGTTACTCCTGGCTATGCGCTCAGAAATCGCCCCTGGCTTGGGGGGACCATATGAGACGCCGGGGGATCGAACCGTGGTCCATCCTAGGCTAGCACTTGCAAGGCAGACACCTTACCTCTAGTGCCACCTTCCCGGCCCCAAAAGGTAAAAATTAAATATTCTTAATGGAAAAATGGCTGTTATAACATGCATGTAATTATCCTCCAGCATTCTAGAAATACTTTATTACAAGAATATGGGTTGATGGTCCAAAATCATAACATTCACATACTGAATAAGACAGATATTTACTCCCAATTGCACTTGATTTACTTTACTTTTTGGGCCACACTTAGTAGGACTCAGGACTTGTTCCTGTCTTGGTACTCAGAGATCACTCCTGGAAGTGCTCAGGAGACCTATGTGATGTCATATATTGAACCAGGGTTGGAAGCATGCATGGCATATGCCCTTCCTGTTGTACTATAGCTCCAGGAAAAAAATTTAATTCTAGAGGTTTATTGCTAAACAATAACTTAAATTAATTTCCAAGGAAAACTGTTATATATATTTTTTTTGTCTGGGGGTGCTATATCCAGCAATAAAATGGAAATAAATGGCCATGGGTTTTAAAGGCTTCCAAAAATAACTTTGAAGAAGTAGAAACATAAGGAAACATGCATTTAGTACGTATAAACACTTGAAGACTGATCCACTTGGATTACCATTATGACGTATTCCACCCAGAGGTTCAAGTTTTGGAAGTCTAGTGACTTTGGGAGTTCCCCAGCCAACTAAAAAAAAGAAAAACATTCAAAAAGAACACTGTTAACAATGACTTCTTAGATCTTTTGAGAGGATACCTTCTTGGACAGGAATGCATATCAAATTCAATTTTAATACAAATATATTTGAATGACATTTTTTTACAGCCATAAAGCTATAATTCTATTTGATAGCTTCTATTTCAAAATAAGATTATAGGCTACCAATATCTGCTTTACATTTTATTACCTTTACATTTTATCTTTATTACAATGACAAATATTACCTTCAACTCCAATCCTAACCTCATGAAAAATTAAGAGAAATATTTATTAAATGTAATATTCACTAGGAACCTTAAAATAATTCCTAACAAAAATTATAACTATTGAATGCCTTCTAGAAGAGCTAACAGGATAATACAAATATATTAGTTTAGATATTTAGTGAGCATATGTATAATTTTTGAAGTAGTATGTTTTATGCTGAAAATTATAATTACTGTGCAGTTAGAATCTCCTAATGCTTTACAAAAAATTTTCACTCAATACTCAATAACAACTTAAAATTAATAATTGGAATAAGTTGGAAATATCAAAAAACATTCACATATCTTGACTTCAAATGCTATCTACTAAGAAGAAAGACCTAAGTTAAAAAATATTCACATTAGAATCTATTTAGTAAGCCTAAGTTCCTTTTATAAACCTGAGTTCTATTACTTGATATAAGATTTGGTTACAGTGTAGGAAGTATTTGGAAAAGGCTCTCCTAACTTATTTACCTTAAATATTTTTAATGTTTCCCTATTGAAAAAACAGTAGATAATTTCAACAAGGAAGGCATCAAAGAAGTTTTATGTAAATTCCTTAAAATAATGACCTATTAAATAAAAAGCTAATTTAATTTTTAATTCATTTAATGATTTAATTTTTTAATTCATTATTTAAAGCAAATATCCTAAAGTCAGTGTCAATATTAATCTACTTACTAGGAGGAGGCGGTGGAGGTGGTGGTGGACTCTTAGGAACATTGTCATCTGTATTCACTGGTTCTACTCGGTTATTCCTTTTTATTTTTAGTTTTTTAGTTTTCTTTTTACTGCTATCTAAAAGAACAGAAGCAACAAAATTATGCCAATAGGACATTTATTAAAAATTCAAACTAGAATATTATCAAAGAAGTATTTCTTCAAATTTAGCTTTTTTACATTATTAAAATAGAATGTGAACTTCTTTTACTAAGGATGATTTTTTAAATGATCACTATTGAATGAATAATTTTACATTACATAGACAACAAAAAGCCCAAATTTTGAGTTCTGTGAGATTATTCTGAACACAAAAACTTTAGACTTCTAAAAATAACATATTTACCAAACACAGTGAAGCAACATAATAGTTAAACACTAGAAGGATTTCCACAAAACTAAGAAAGGCCTGTAAAAGAGCAGTTAGGTGTCAGGACAATATGTAGAATGATTCAAGGTAGTTCAAAACTAGCCCTCTGTAATATGAAAAAAAGGCCTAATTAAATCTAAATTAATTTCAAATAACCTATAGATTCTCAGAGTCACATATAAACATTGCCAAGGATAGCCATATTATTAATTATCTAAATTTTAACATTACAAGTTGGGATGATATAGTCAAGAGCCAAATATCAAAATTACTAAAATACTTGAAGTAGCAATTTTGCCTGTTTTATGAGAACTACTCAACACTTTTGAAGTAAACAAAGCCATGAGAAACATAGAAACATAACTAGAAATAACTACAATCAAGTTTGCAAAGTCTATAGCTGGAAGAGAGGAAAAACATTCTGATTTGTAGATTCTTCAGCAAGGCAACAGCTTAGGGTCACAAAAAACAGGTGATATGTAGCAGATGGATCTCAAGTGTGGTCTCGATCCAGTCATATTTAAGGTATATAGTTTGGAATTCCTCAAAATTCTAAATTCCTGGATTTCTTCATAGATATAACAGGAATAATATGCTCTATGATCCCTTAAAGCATGTTCTAAAGCAGGGCGGTGAGGCGGCGCTAGAGGTAAGGTGTCTGCCTTGCAAGCGCAAGCCAAGGAAGGACTGTGGTTCATCCCCAGGCATCCCATCAGGTCCCTCAAACCAGGGGCAATTTTTGAGCACTTATCCAGTAGTAACCCCTGAGCATCAAATGGGTGTAACCCCAAGCCCCCCCAAATGTCCTAAAGCATAAAACAAGTAACTATAAAATCATGATAATATGTTGATTATCTTTCTTCTCACACCACACAAATCATTTAGCTCTTTATTCATTAATGTATACATGAATATTTTTTCAAGGGGACTTGGGCCATACCTGGTGATGGACAGGAATTACTCCTGTCTCTGTGCTCAGGAATTGTTCCTGGCGATTTCAGGGACCATATGAGATGCCAGGAATCCAACTCCGATTGCTTTCGGGTTAACTACTTTCAAGGCAAATGCCCTACTGCTGTGCTATCACTCTAGTCCATTAAAAGGATATTTTAAGTCTGGATTATATTGAGCTGTTAACATATTTTTTTAGGGTATAAATATGAATGTCTTAACTTACTCTTATAATTAATATAAATTTCAAGTGTTTTTTTAAATCACAAAATATTCATGTTAGTTATGGCTTGAGACAGTGTTTTTAAAGTTTTATGATAATGTACAAAAATCCCAATATACAAGTGAACCAGTTGTTAAGAGTAGCATAGAAGAAAAGAAACAGGGTATTTCTCTTGAGTCAGGTCCTTTGCTAGAAACACATTACCAATAAACATTCTACAAAAAAAAATAATAAAAAGCTGATAAACCCCCATTTTAGAGATGAGAAAATCAATACTGAAAAAATTTATGTAAGGTAACATATATCAAGTGACAGGAAAATAAAGGTCTATTCCAGGTTTCTGATTAAAAAGTGGCTGTTTCGGGCCCGGAGAGATAGCACAATGGCATTTACCTTGCAAGCAGCCAATCCAGGACCAAAGGTGGTTGGTTCAAATCCCGGTGTCCCATATGGTCCCCCGTGCCTGCCAGGAGCTATTTCTGAGCAGACAGCCAGGAGTAACCACTGATCACCACCAGGTGTGGCCCAAAAAAACTAAAAAAAAAAAAAAAAAAAAAAAAAAGTGGCTGCTTCTCTGTCTCCATGGTCCCTTTTATGTCACAGAATCACTTAGGGAAAAAAAAAGGCAATTGGACCCAGAGCGGTGGTGCAGGTGGTAGGGCGTTTGCCTTGCACATTCTCACTGGTGTCTCATATGGTTCCCCAAGCCAGGGCAATTTCTGAGCATGTAGCCAGGAGTAAACCCTGAGCGTCACTGGGTGTGGCCAAAAACAAAAAAAAGAAAAAAGGCAATTATAAATTAAAGAGAAAAATCACTAATTAAGACTCATATTTAAGATGTTCAATTTTTTTGTGGTTAATTATAGTTTCTTTTTTTATTATATATAATTTTTATTTTTACCATATTGGCTTACATATCTATCACAGTAGTATTTTAGGTACATATTAACATTGAATCGGGAATTTCCAGCACGAAATTTGTCCTCTAGAAGGACTACACCCATTTCTGGCTTATTTGACTTTTACCCCACTTTATTGCTTTTCTCTTCTTCAAACAAAACCACATAACTTGAACTATCTAGTTCTGCCTTTCAAATAGAGGGGGAAATAAGGGAGGGTACCAGGACCAAACAGATATATGATCACTATGTAGTAAGCTAGACACAGAGGGGACCACTTACTCTAGCAACCTGGGGGATGAGAGTGGGGGAAATGGGATGCAGGATGGGAATGGGGATGGAGGAAGGACAAAGATGTTCATTTTAAAAAAGGACTTGCTAATAGATAGTTGTATTAAAAATGTCATAAATATAAGCACAATGGAATACTATTTACCTATTTTTATTGATAACTTTAGGAAAATGGCAGAAATATGTGAATATATGATACAAAATAAGTCAGAAGAAAAAAAGTTGGTACATTTCACTTGAATACATACAAGGAAATAAACTAGAAAAATAAAGTGAATATAAATCAGTTGATACTGATAACAAAATTAGTTACCTGAGAGGAAGAGTGTGGCAGATAGAAGAAATGTTCTCCTGTACAAATATGTTTATACATATTTCTTAGATCTGAATTCTAGGAGGAGTCGAGGGGCTGGAGCAATGGCGCTAGCAGTAAGGCATTGGCTTTGCCTGTGCTAGCCTAGGATGGACCACACTTTGATATCCCAGTGTCCCATATGGTCCTCCAAGCCAGGAGTGATTTCTGAGTGCAGAGCCAGGAGTAACCCCTGAGCATCACCAGGTGTGGCCAAAAAAAAAACCAATAAGTAAATTCCATGAGGGGTCAAAAGTAAGTCTTAGCTGTTGTTAGATTTATTTGGATTCTCAGTATGGTATTTTTTTAAACTTGATGGATTGATTGATTGGTTTTTGGGCCACACCCAGGGTGTTCAAGGTTTACTCGTGGCTCTGCACTCAGAAATCACACCTAGCAGGCTGGGGGCCCATATGGGATGCCAGGAATCAAATCTGGTCCCTCCTGGGTAGGTCGCATGCAAGGCCAACTCCCTATGCTATGCTATCTCTCCAGCCCCTCTCAGTTTGATTTTTTTGGGCAGCCCACAGAGATACTTAGGAGCTATTCAGTTCAGTGTTTGGGTTTGCTTCTGAAAGGGCTCGGGGCTATGCAGTGCTAGGAACTGAAAACAGTGTTCCTGCATGCACTCGTCTGATAGCAGGGTTTTTTTTTTTAATAAAAAAATAAAAATATTCAACAGATTATGTCTCACACTATTGAAAAGCAAGTTTATGAAGAAAATAAAAATGTCTATATAGTCTTTAGCCAGAAGAATAGCACATAAGTAGGCGTTTGCCTTGCAGGCAACCGATCCAGGATGGACCCAGGTTCAATTCAAGGCATCCCTGAGCCTGCCAGGATAGATTTCTAAGCACAGAGCCAGGAGTAACTCCTGAGTGCCACTGGGTGTGACCCCAAACAAAAACAAATTATATTAAATTATAAAAAAAAGTCTATAGAGAGCCAGAGCGAAAGCACAGTGGTAAGGAATTTGCCTTGCACACAGACAATCCAGAATGGACCCAGGTTCAATCCCCAGCATCCTATATGGTCCCCAAAGACTCCTGGAGCAATTTCTGAGCACAGAGCCTAGAGTAACTCCTGAGTCCTGAGCAACACAGGGTGTGGCCCCTAAAACAAAAATAAAAACAAAAAAATCATGTGTCTATAGCCTTAAGTGCCATAAGGGTGTTAAATACATTCAAATGATTTCTGAGGCTATATTATGTACTCAATTTATGAAAATAAAATATTATATTAAAATAGTTTTATTTAACAAAGAAATACATTTTAAGATATAATGTATTAAAACATGGTAGCAAATTAAGGAGTAACAGAAAACAACAACAAAACAATAATCGTAACTTTGAAATGAAATGAAAACCTTTCTGTGAAAATAATCATGATACATGAAATACAAACAGTCAAGTTTAATACATATTATTTCTGTCGTACTATTTACCGGCTGATTCTGATGACCGCTGATCTGCCTCATCTTCATTCTCCAACTGCTGTGTTAATGCCTTCTTATAATTTTCCACTATTCCAAACTCACTGTTTTTTTGGCTATTATCACTGGTCTGACTTTGTGTCTCAGTTTGTTCATGCTCCACTGTTTTTCTCTGAGAGCAGGCATCACTGCTTTTCTCCATATCTTGTCTCTTTTTCTCTTCAATTCTTTTTTCATTCTAGCAAAAAAAAGAAAGATATCATCTTTAATAAAATGGTAGTATCTAAATGTTTTAAGGGGAGAAATCAAGTAAGAAGGGATCTGGTACTTCAAGCACTTTAAAAATTTAAAAATTTTAAAAATTTAAAAAGTATTCACTGAATATATCATTAAAACACAAGAGTAAACAAGCATTCAGCAAAGATAGGTAGAATAAAGAAACACATATTGCTAGTAATTTCACAATATAGAGATGACCACCATCTAAAACATCAGTAGTAAGAGGTGATTCTCTCAGCTTACCCCACACACACATACAAACATACATTATACGCAAGTATGTAAATATGCCTGATTACCTCTTATTTATGTATTTTCACACAAAAATAGTTCAAGTTTTTACTTAAATGTGTTTTTACAAACTTGTCACTGACTATATGAAGACCCTAAAGTGCCTGCTGCACTAAAATATTACTTGTTATTTCATCTATATTGTGTATTAGTTTTGATTACACTAGCACATTCTATTAATATTTTAAAAGGTTACATCAATTATATTAGCAAATATTTTTACCAATTCTTAATAGACAAAAATACATTAACTTTTCATTTCATATATTCATCCAGATATTAAATTACACTTACACAGTATTACAAACCAATAATGAATAACCAAATATCTAAATTATTAAATCAAAGGACAAACACATTTTAAAATGTGACATACTACAAACTTACTTTCAGAAATACCACAGACAAAATATATCCTAGGCAAATAACTGAAAAAGTAGCATTTTTCTCCATCTAACTAACTGATGTACATTTTAACATTTATTGGGGGTGATGGTTGGGACACACTCAATGGTACTCAGGGGTTACTGCTGGCTCTGAGCTCAGAAATTACTCCTGGCAGGCTTAGGGACCATATGGGACACCAGCAATAGAACCCTGGTCAGCCAAGTATAAGGCAAATTCCCTACCCACTGTACTATCATTCTGGCCCCAGCACTGGGCTTTGTATTATGGTATGTATATGTTTATTTTTAAGCTTGTACAATAGCTCTATATAAATAAAAGATATAGGTATGTCCTTTTAATGATTATGGCATGATTATCCTTTCAAAGTTTTTCCTCCTCCTTATACATAAAAAGTATTATCTAAATTTGCACATTAGTACTTTAAAGCCTTTTTTGTTTGTTTGTTTTTGCCACACCCGG
The DNA here is from genome assembly GCF_024139225.1 of Suncus etruscus. NCBI lineage: Eukaryota > Metazoa > Chordata > Mammalia > Eulipotyphla > Soricidae > Suncus > Suncus etruscus. The sequence continues at coordinate 76,297,649 of NC_064860.1, read as the reverse complement.
TGATGCTCAGAAATTACTCCTGGCTATACGGTCAGAAATCGCACCTGGCTTGGGGGACCATGTGGGATGCCAGGGAATCGAACTGTAGTCCATTCTAGGTTAGTGTGGGCGAGGAAGACGCCTTACCGCTTGTGCCACCACTTCGGCCCCAAAGAATTTTTTCTTTAAAAAACTTTAGTCTTCTGGGCCCGGAGAGATAGCACAGCAGCGTTTGCCTTGCAAGCTGCCGATCCAGGACCAAAAGCGGTTGGTTCGAATCCCGGTGTCCCATATGGTCCCCTGTACCTGCCAGGAGCTATTTCTGAGCAGACAGCCAGGAGTAACCCCTGAGCACCGCCGGGTGTGGCCCAGAAACCAAAACCCAAACAAAACAAAACAAAACAAAAAAACAAAAAAGTTTAGTCTTCTGAAATCTATTTGACAGTGTTCAATAATTTTATTTTTTTCAAATGATTCAATTGTTCTAATATTTTTTTCTTCTCAGATTTGAAATGTTATCATTATCATAAACTAAGTATATATATGTTAATTACAATATGTGCCTTTGAATTATAATTATCTATATTATAGATATACCTCACTATTTTCATTGTGGTAAAAATGAAAGAAATAGGTGTTTCAGTCTCTAAAATAAGAAGCAGTTGGCTGAGCACATGAAAATGCTCAGTATCACTTATCACTAGGGAAATTCAAATCTAGACAACAATGAGATATCATCTCACATCAGTGAGAATTGCATATACCAAAAAACAATAGGAACGGTTGGTGCTGGTGGGGATATACTGAAAAAGGAGCTCTCATGCTCTCATGCACTCATGCACTGATGTTAGGAATGTTATCTGGTTCAACTCTTGTAGTAAACAGTATGAAGATTCCTCAGCAAACTTAAAATTAAATGCCCATATGACCCAGCAATTCCACTTTTGGGTATCATTTAAAAGGGTATATGCATTCAATTATTGTTGCACTTAGTACAATGGCTAAGATTTAGAATCAGCCTAAGTGTATAATAAAAGAGAGATGGAATTATGAAGCATGGTGCATACATACAATGGAATACTATGGAACAGCAAAGAAAGATGAAATCATGCAATGTGCTGCAAGCTGGTTGGAACTGGAAGGTATCAGTTGAGTAAAGTAAGCAAGAAGAATAACACAGGATGATCTCATGAGTGACGGTGGGATGTCTAGATCACCACCTAGACCTTAGAGAAAAGGACAGATGATAGATTTCAAAGTGGGATGGAAGAAGATAAGGAAGTAATGGAAGGATAGGGGCCAAAGCTGCCATTTTATTGGTGATATAGGAGAATATTGCAGCTATAAATTCAAAGTACAGACTAAACACTGAAAACATGAGATGTAAGCTGCAACCACCAAACTTTGTAATATGCCAATCAAGGTGGGGATGGATAGTGGGGGGGAATACTGTTGATGGGAATTGACACTGATAGTGGGATTGGTGTTGAGATATTATATGCCTAAAATCAAATATCAACAATGTTATATATCATGGTTGTCTAAATTAAAAATAAAAATTTATTTTATTATTGGTTAAGCTCTCTGGCTTTTAGGTAATTTTTAACCAAAGCAGTAAACTTTAAAATAATTATTCAATATTTACATGAAGAATCCCTTCTATATAGAGAGAAAAAATAAAATTAATTTCTTTTATCTCTGTAACTATTTTAAAAGGACATAAAACTTAACAAACAGTACTTCATAGGAAGGAGATTAAAAAAGGCTCAAATTATTTTTAAAAATAATCCTACTAAGGGCCGGAGAGATAACATGGAGGTAAGGCATTTGTCTTGTATGCAGAAGGATGGTGGTTCAAATCCCGGCATCCCATATGTTCCCCGAGCCTGCCAGGAGCGATTTCTGAGCAGAGTGCCAGGAGTAACCTCTGAGCGCTGCCGGGTGTAACCCCAAAACAAAAAACAACAACAACAAGAAAACAAAAAAACAACAACAAAAAATGATCCTACTGTACATAGAAAAGCACATTATTTATGATCAGTTAAATGAGGTTACCACATAGGAAATACAATAACCTTCTTAAAATTTTAGCTACCTATGACAAATAGCTCATATTATTAAATATTTTGCAAAGCAAAACACTACCAAAACACTCCAATCATTATCTTACCTGTGGAGCTGCTTCCCTCCTCAGCAGCAGCCCCAAAGAAGAAATCATTCACCTTCCCAGATGAGTACCTATATGGAAGGAGGCAGTGACAGGGGAAGGACTGGAGAACATGTGGGGGACCAGCAAGTCTGCAGCCACATTAAGCTCAAAGTGAACAAAAAGGTTTAGGAAGCTATGCCTCTAGAAGGCATGTTGTTGAGGCTGACTAAAGGGCTAGTTAAAGACCCCAGACACCAATGAAAGATGAAAATCAAGGTACAAAGGCACATACCTACATGCACACAACCTTGAAACTTCTTATTTACAAACTACTGATTAATTTTGATAAAAAATACTTATAATTTCAATGATATTCAGATATAAGACAATGTATTATAGCTTGAAATGTTCTTAAATAGCCTATGAAAAGTGAAAAAATTATTCATGTAATATAATTAATCATAAGCATCTAAATACTATCAGAGAGGAATGACACTAGTAATACAATGACGAAGACTATATATATATATATTATATATATATATTCATTACTATCATACCAAAGTATACAAAACCAATTCAATTACTATGATAGTCACTACAGCAATCTTCATTTTTCATTCAGACTTAAAGTTGAAGTCATTTTTCAACCTTATACTGAGTCACACAGCAAGAAGGAGAAGAAAAAAACAAAATTTCAATCCTTCTCTATCACTACATTTCCTTTATAAATAATCTCTGGCTAAATGCTTCTCTCTCCTTCCCAAAGCCCACCCACCCTCTTTAAACACATAATTCTGTAACTAAAGATATATTAAAAATAATAATATTTGTTACCATTCATACCTCAGAAATTACAGATGCTATTGGCTGGAAAGGATTACCAACAATTGTCTCTGGGTCCATCTCAGCCAGACCACTTGTCCCATCAAGTTCAGCCAGCTCTCGCGTTCTCTGTTCTCTGGTGTTTAAGAAAAGAAATTGAATTTCCTTTTGAGAAAATGCTGGTCCATGTTAAAGAAGACGTGTGATAAATTTATGACTACTAAATATAGTACCATAAGCATCTGGACATAGCTTCAAATTATTGGTTTACAAAACTCCTAATGCAGGAATATTTCTAACAAGTTTCTACCCTCATATAAAAATTAACCATTTGAAGTATTATGCTAGATAAAATGAGTTAGAGAGTGATATACATATAAGGATCATATTCATTTGTGGGCTATATAAAATATAAAAGATCTCATTGTGATTACTGGTTGAAGTCTTCCACAAAGTGTATGGGGTAAGTGCAGTTAGGGCACAGATGGTGTCGTTATGACAATGATAGTCGGAAATGATCACTCTGAACTGATCCGGGTGCTGAAAGGAGGTAGCCATATGGCAAACCACAGTACCTCAAAGGAAAAAAAAAGAGGAAGAGATGAAGAGAAAGAGAGAGAAAGAAGAGAGGGAGGAGGGTAGAAGAGAAGAAAAATGCTTGCCATTGAGATGGCAGGAGAGAAACTAGGAACATTGGTGGTGGAAAATGTGCACTGGTGAAGGGATGGGTATTGGAACACTGTATGTCTAAAACTCAATCATGAACAACTACAAAATTTACTTTCTTACACAACTCGGAATGAAGATCTAGTATTGCATCAGTAAACCCATTGCTGACCTATCATTTCTGAGAGTATTCTGAGTGTACAGACCTAACAGGCCCAATCATTTTCTACTGTGGAAAACAATCCTAAATGTCTGATAAAGTATTTAGTAGCATCTATGTTACCTACTCACCCAGTAGTACCCTATCAAAAAGTTAGAACAAATAAAAATGTTTCTGTAGAAATTGTCACTATCATCTGAGTAGCAAAATCAGCTTCTGAACTGAGAACTAGAATTCCTTATGAGCATCTTTAGTTTATAAGGGGCAAGGGTACATGCTTTGCACATGCTAAATCAAGTTCAATTCTTTGCACAGCATTGCCCCAAGCACCAGGAGGATTGGCCTAGATGAGTTTGAAACACTGTGGGCCCAGAGCCATCCCATATCCTAGATGCTTAGCATGGCTGGCTAGCAATCACAGAGAGTGACCTCTAAGCCCCCTGAACCCCAAGGATCCTTTTTTTACAAAAAAAAACAAAAAACAAACAAAACAAAACAAAAAAATCCTAAACTCTGAGAAGTAATTATTTTACCAGAGAAACTTAATTATAGTATTACAACCCAAAAAGAGAAAAAAATCAGAATCTACAGAAACAGAAATTATACTTAGGATTTTTTTTTTTTTGACACAAGGAGAAAACTGCAAAAATGAAAAGCTTTCAATTTAGTCACAAACCTGTAGTGTTTTGACTTCTGAAATGCACTGTGGCAAACATTGATCTATTTATTACCTTTCTTCCCGTAACTTTCGCACACGCTCGGCCCTTTCTCGTTTCTCTAGCTCCTCTTGAGCACGCTGTTCTATTGTGTCATTTTGGATGCGTTCATTTAAGGCATCAAAATCTCTTGCAATGATATGTAACAGCCAAAAAAGGCCATTTTTAATAGACTTGTCGATTTTCTTTCCACATCCAAAGACTGCTGAACAAGGTTCCTTAAAAAAAAAACACAGCAGTTTATTTGATTTAAAATTTTTAAATAATTTAAAACTAAGTTATTTGCACATTCTATTCATAGACAATTATACTTAATTATTGTTAAACAAAACAAGAACACTTAAGGATATATGTACCTGATTATCTAATATGGAAACCCACCTTTGCAATAATCACTAACATTTGCAAACAAAACTAAAACTATTTTATAAATAATTTCTGTAAGCTATTAGAGATATTATAATATAAACCGGTAAACAAAACTAAATTGTCATAAGAAAAATAATTTATAAAAATGTAAGGAAGTTTTTTATTCTTATCTAGAAAATTTATAACACTAAATATTTTATTAAGACAAATGATTATTTAATTATTAAATAATTTATTCATGTTTCTTCAGATTATTCGATAATTCTTTAGATATAATTTCTTTTTTTCGTTTTTTGGTTTTTGGGTCACACCCGGCAGCGCTCAGGGGTTACTCCTGGCTCTGTGTTCAGAAATCACTCCTGGCAGGCACAGGGGACCATATGGGATGCTGGCATTCGAACCACCATTCATCCTGGATTGGCTGCTTGCAAAGCAAACACCTTGCCACTGTGCTATCTCTCCGGTCCATTAAGATATAATTTTTTAACATTCATTGTAGATCTATATTTAAATTTTCTATGTTTTCCTTACTCCTTTATAATATGTATGACATGAAATCTGAAGAGCTTACAGGCCCTGTTGGTAGGACAAACTAAATGAAACAGAAATAAAACCTTAAAATCTTGGAAAATATTTTCCTGGAAAATAGTTTATGGAATGTAGTAAACAAAAACACTATAGCAAAATACAGTATTAAACAATGTCAACTCAAAAGTGAGAACATAATTTCCTGGATAAATAAATGAAATACATATTTAGTCAGGTTTCATTGATTTTCTGTCATCTTTCCAAGAGCTAAATTATAATAAAAGGGCAAGCGAATTCCAAAACTTACTATTTGACAAAGGCACTTGTGCTCATTGACCAATTTTTCCAGCGACAGACACTCAATGACATCAGCTTCTCCTAAAGCCCCTTCCTTGTCTTGTTTATTTGCCAGCCTACAAATGCAAAAATGATTTAGTTTTATAGCAAATATATAACTGGATAGCCCTTAAAATATCATTATTCTTATCCAAAGATTTCAGACAACTAATCAGAGGCTTTAGAAAGCATCAGTCTATTTAATCACTTTTGCTTCATTTTTATAACTAAAGTAAGTTTTTGCAAGAGACCAGGGAAATACTGCCTCTGCCTATTCTCAAATTCCAATCATAACTGACATAGAAAAAATAAAGCAAGCTAAGACCAGTTGGCAGGCTATGAAATGTCATTTTTAAATATTTTTGGATTAATAGTAATAGAGTTGTTATTTTGATAATAGTGTAACAAATATTAATGTACAACTTTAGTTCTGCATTGACTATCACTAAAGAATTTTATTTCAAAATTCTACATAACATTTATAAGAGACAGGTAGAACGTTTAAAGATGGAGTTTGTCTGGATGTTTTATTTATAAACTTCTATTTTATGAGCAAACCCTTGAGATTTTCTAAAAACAGAACAATACAATCAAGTCTTGTTTCTAGAGGCCATAGCAACCAATGCTGAGGGATCCCATTCCATCTTATTCAGGGGGCCATGAGGTGCCAGGAATTGAACTATAGACACCCAGAAGCAATTTGTACCCTTTAAGAAACCATCCCAGTCCCAGTCATTTTCAAATGAGTGGAGTAAAAGGCATCTACACTAAGCTTATTTAATTTTTGTTTATTCCAAAACCTGTACTTTTGGCCAGCTTTTAGCCAGATAGATAAAAAAAATCTTTTAAATATAACCCTTTTATTGTAATGCACTTTATGTATTATATAGGATTATAATTAAAAGGACAATGCAAATACTCTATGTAAGCAGTTTAACAAGGACTTCCTGGTACCACTGGCGCCAATGAAAATGATCTTCCTTTAATACAAAGAACGAGCTAACAGGCAGAACCGGATTCTCCAGGTGTGAAGTAAGCAATTTGTTCTTTTCATTTGATATTAACAGCAAAAGGACAACTTTATCTCTAACTTATTTAATTTCATGATTTGGTTTTCATTTAAGTTAATATGAAAACTATACAGAAATTAGACTAGAAGAAAGACTTGTAAGAGAGACTTAAATAACTTAGTCAGTTACTTAAATGACTGATGATACTCAGATTTTTCTCTCAAAGGCAGAGACTACAAGTGGAAAACCAACTAAAGGAACAAGAGAGAAAGGTAAATCAACCACTGTTTTTTTTATTATTAATGTGAGATCTCCATGAACTTGAACCTGGTATATGTAACATTTCAACTTATCTCAACAGGTAATTAAAATTACTTGCTTTGTTCCAACAGGGCAGCTGTATTTGTTCTCTTATACTACTAAACAGGCTAAGTGGAGTTTGAGTCTTGGTTATACTAAAGAAATTAACTTTTTCAGTCCTCTAAAAATAATGTATCCTCAAATATTAGAAAGTTAGATATTAAAATATCTAATATCCTTTTATTAAAGGTACAGAGTGTGCTGTGCTCATTTTAAAAATCATTTTTATATTTTTAACTCTAAAAAGAAATGTGTGCCTTCTTTTATATAAAACACACAATTTAATATATTTCTGTCACGATCTGTTCCCTCGCACAGTCTCTTAAAACTAATTTGAGGATATCAGAAAATAATTTGCTGCAAAAGGATGATTCACTTTCTTAATTTTTAACTAAGAATTTAAGTACTCAACTTATAAAACAATATAGAAAATTTTAAGTCAACATAATTTAAGGTAAACTATTTAAAAAGATCTTATACTTTTTAAACTAAGCAATATAGAATCTTAGACAAAACATATTTAGCGGGTCATTTTAAATTTATTTTATAACTATAACCATGTTATAAATTTGTAATTAATTCTGATTGTAGATAATCACTGTTTTAAGCAAAAATGTAGATGTTATGTAATTCCTTGAATATTTTATTTTATGAGTTTAAAATTACATAAAATTTAATATTTAAATAAAATGGTCTTACTACAAAATTAGTTCAATAAATAACATATTTTGGTATACATTGTGTGCATATACATAATATATACCAATATATACTATGTTAATTATTAAATTAATGTATATATTCCATGTATATATGTAAAACATATATCAAAAACTAGAATAAAAGGCACTGAAAGATTGCACTGCAAAAATGTCAGGAAATTTAAAGAGAAAAATATGTAAATGCAATCATCTCTTAAAGTTTATATTCCTCATTTAAATAAAACAGAGATGAATATTCAGAAATAATCAGCTTTTTCACTTTGATCTATAATGTGTTGCAATGTTTTTATACAGAAAGGCAAAAGAATATTCCATTTTATGCTGATAAATATGGGTAAGTTTTTTAAATATGTCGATTAACATAGTAACTGTACAGAAAAATTACTTTAAAAAACCTAACTATGACTATTCCAGGGACTATTTCCTTATATTAAGTAATTTTAATCAGAATTTGTATTCCTAGAATGACCATTTAAGCTTTAATAGGGTGGGGTGTGTTTTCTTTGAGACATACAAATTTACTTTCTATTGCCTACAAGAAAAGAATCAGAACTGATTATCATATGTAAAAATTCTTGAAAATATTGTTTAAGCTAAAAATATAGTTATTGACAGTCAATATAAAATGGAACAGAAATACAGTGAGATAATTTTTATGCTGAAAAGGGATTCATATTTGGATAATATTCTGACAGTAAATTTTAGGTACAAATCCATATACATAAAGTAATATCTTCATAATATCTCATCAAACAATTAAATTATCTCCCAATATGAGCCCAATATTTTTGTTTGTTTTTTTTTCTAGTTGGGGGCCAAAACCAGTAGGGTTCAGGACCTACTCATGGCTCTTAGCACAGGAATCACTCCTAGCAGGACTTAGGGGACACTTCTGTTGCCAAGGATCAAACATAGTCATTTGCATGAAAGAACCCTACCCATTGTACAATCACTGCAGCCCTTAATTTAATAGTTGATGCTGCCATGAATTCTGCCTCATTCAATTTTAATTCTCTTAAGTTTAGATATATCACTTTGCCTAACTTAATGACATTAAAAAGAATTAAATTTGAAATATTATTTACATTTAGAACTATACAATTAAAAAATTAAAGTTATATATAACATGTAAGTACATAACATGTAAGTATAGCTGAATACCTACATTATTTTCTGAAAAGGTGAATATTTGAGAACACCCTGATTTAGGTTAATTCTATAATTACAAATGATATTTCATCAAGACTCAGATACTGAACACCCTTTTTGATGCACATTTTGATAAAATCATAAAATAAAATTCTACATAATGCCATTGCATTTGAAACTCAGAGAACATTTACAGATAGCAGAAATGAAAAAGAAATGTGTTCATAACCAACATGGAGAACAAAAACTAACACTTATTCCGTTGATCTACTGAAAGAATATACATTTCCATTTAGGCTATGGTTTAAGGTTTGTGCATCATAAGAGAATTAAAACTGATTTTCTTCAGAAAATTAGTGTCAGAAAAAAAATAAAAGACAGGTGTATGTTATATACAAAGACTAGTGAATTCTTATTAGTTTACCAAGATTATAGTAGTAAGAAAGTTACCTGTCAGGTTATAAAAATAAAATGAGGCACACATTTATACTGGTTGGATCATAATGGACCTATTTCAAAGAACTGTAGTGACAACTACAAAAATGAATTCAGAAGGTTTTCTCCCCATAATGAAAGGTAGTGACTGAGATATGTGAGGCCCTAAATTCAATCCCTGGCACAGCAGAGAAAAAAATATTAATGCAGGGTACTCAAGGCATCTCTGTAGAATGTAATCTCCCACTGAAGATAAATTGAAAATTCACTAAATACATATATCTGTTACCAAGAGAAACAGTCAATGGAATTTATTCCAAAGAAAACTATCATAACAAAACAATATAGCAATTTTGTTCTAAAATAAAAAAATGCAGCAGTAATGTTACTGCTATTATATGTATATAATATATACTTTATATGTTGAAAAGATGACCTATAAATCAAGAATAGAATGATAGAATCAAGAATAAAATAATAGAATTCTTATACTTGACTTCAAAGAAATAAAATGTACTATATTAATATATACATATACATATATACATGAACCTATAGATAATACAGAAAGGAAACCCCACTCATATTCTTCCTTTAATAAAATTACCATCTCAAAATATTAATATCAATATAAAAAGAGATCTTGAATTTATATTTTGTAGCATGCAAATATGACAGGAAAAGTGAATATCAAACAAATATCAATATAATTTGAACAGTCCCTAAAAATACCCATTACTCAAAAATGAAAGCATGTACTACTTAGTACTCTATCAGGAAACTGTTCTCCCAGGGACAGAGAAACAGGAAAAAAAAGACCTTTGCAATAGTCAAAATTAATGACCAAAATTCACCAAAATACTTTATAAAGGCTTAGTATAGGAAACATGGGCTTGAAATGTATTCCATTTCTTTATAAACAATTTAAGTACTATTTTTTATGAAATTTTTTTGAATTTCAGTCATACATTGTCCTAATAACCATACTTCACTAGTGAATACTTCCCACCACCAATATCCCTAGTTTCCTTCCCGCCTCTCTCCCTCCCTCCCTCCTTCCCTCCCTCCCTCCCTCTCTTCCTTCCTTCCTTCCTTCCTTCCTTCCTTCCTTCCTTCCTTCCTTCCTTCCTTCCTTCCTTCCTTCCTTCCTTCCTTCCTTCCTTCCTTCCTTCCTTCCTTCCTCTCTCCCTTCCTCCCTCCCTTCCTTCCTTCCTTCTTCCCTCCCTCCTTCCCCCCTTCCTCCCTCCCTCCCTTACTTCTTCCCTCCCTCCCTTCCTTCTTCCTTCCCTCCCTCCCTCCCCTCCTTCCCTCCCTCTCCTCCTTCCCTCCCTCCCTCTCTCCCTCCCTCCCTCCCTCCCTCCCTCCGTCCCTTCCTTCCTTCCTTCCTTCCTTCCTTCCTTCCTTCCTTCCTTCCTTCCTTCCTTCCTTCCTTCCTTCCTTCCTTCCTTTGTACCTTCCTTCCACCCTTCCTCCCTCCCTCCCTCCTTTCTTCCCTCCTTTCCTCCCCCTCGTTCTACCCCCCTCTTTTCTCTCTTCTCCCTTTCTCTTTCTCCCTCTCTTTCTCCTCTCTCCTTTCTCTCTCTCACCCTTTCTCCTCTTTCTCTCTCTCTCCCCTTCTATCTTCTTCTCTCTTTCTCCCTCCCCCTTTTTCCCTCTAGGCATTGTGGTTTTGCTGATATTGTTACTGAAAGGGTATCATGCAAATCATTTTACTTCTTTTCAACACCCAGATCTTGTCCAGAGTGATCATGTCAAATTATTACTATCTTCAATGTACTTTTGATGGCACTTATTATTTCTAATTTAAAAATATCTACTCAACCAAAAAATATGTTGGAGATATGTCAGGATGTTATCCAAGTCACTCAAACAAAGATGAAACTAGAGAAACTATTTCTTGAGAACTATGAACTTTAAAAATGATTAAAAGATACCTCATCATTATATTAGGATTAGAATAAACTAAGTTCTCATAAATACAAGGTTTCAAACATTTTTGTTTTGATCCCCATTACATCCTGAGACTATTATGTTGTTACTGTTTTTCTTTTCCTCATATCTATTCGGGGCACAAGAATATTGCAATATGGGGCTAGAGCAACAGCAAAACAAGTAGGACATTTGCCTTGGACATAGCCAAACCAGATTTGACCCCCGGCATCCCATATGGTCCCCACTGAGCCCATCAGGAGTAATTTCAGAGCACAGAGTCATGAGTAATCCCTGCTGGATGTAGCCAAAAACAAACAAAAAACCAAACAAACAAATTACAAGTAATCCCTGCTGGGTGTAGTCAAAAACAAACAAAGAACCAAACAAACAAAGAAAATAAAAATGCACCATAACAGATGTGAATATAACATAGTTGTAAAACTATGGAGTACCAGGTTAGTACAATAATAAGAAACAAAAATCTGTGTACATAAATAGGAATGATGCTTACCTCACTCCCATTGAGCCTGTAGAGCAGGCATCTGGCTGTTGTATTATCACTCTGGCCAATGTAGATGAAATTCATTAAAAAATTTTTAGAGCGAAATCACTATGTATGTGAATTCTAATTAAAAAAAGACATGATATTTGTAAAATTTCATAACATTAGGGTCAGAGAAGAGGCCAAAATGTCATAAAAGCGGCCAAAATTTCATAAAAGCCAATTAAAAATAAAAATAAAGCAAAAAAGTTTAAACTTTAAAGGAACATAATTTATAAATAAGAAAAAATCCAGACAAAGAGAAACAGTAGAGTAGGTAAGGCACTTGTCTGATTGTAACCAACCTGGGTTCAATCCCAGAACCCTTTGGTCAACAATCACTTCAAGAAGTGATCCCAGAGAACAGAGTCAAGAGTAAGTCCTAAACAATTCCAAGAGCACAACTCCCCCCACCAAAAGAGTAAAATATCCACAGAAAAATGTATTATTCAATTATAACTACAGAATAAGACACATTTCAGAAATATAAGCTATTACAACATGTTCTGAAAGCAAATAATAACTCCCCCCAAATTGAGTGGATAAACCAAAAATAAACTAAATTAAGTGGAGAAACCAGGAATTAGGAAGAGACAATGTAAAAAATAAAAATATATCAAGGCAACAGCTATTTATGTGAAATCACATGAAATGTTAAAATCACATTAAAAGATTTCAGAAGACATCTCAAAAGATGAAATACAATTAGGTAAAATTAAAAGGTAACTGGTGTAAAGTATATCAAGATTCATTTTAAGTTCATTTGAAAAATTTCAGAATGTTTCAATGGAGTATATTTACAATATGAAGCAAATGAAGAACAAATGATTAATATTTTTAAGGAAAAACTGGTGTTCCTTGATCTGTAGTTATACAGCCTTTACATTTTGGTCAAAATAAAATATAATTAATGTTTGGGGAATTTTTATACATGTATAAATGAGACAATGAAACATCTTAAAATGTTCCTATTTCTATGGAAAAATTAGAACAATGAAATAATCATGTGAAAAAGAAATAAAATATATTTGGCTTGAGTATAAGTAATATAGTGTAGTCATAACAATTTAAACACAAAATAATGTGAATTTCATACTGACCATGATCTGTAATAAAACTTCACTAAGAAGGAAATGAGAAAAAATAAAAATGAGTTAATTTTTCATAAATTAAATAAAGTAAAATAGAAAAAAATGCAACAAAATATCTAAAATTTTAAAAGTAGAAATGCCTGAAAGAAATAAATTACCTTGAAATAGAGTTTAAAAGCAATACATAACCATTAAGCCAAAATAATCACCTTTGAGAATGGGGAAAAATAGAAGAGCAGAACAGGCAGAAAATACTTTTTTATCTTTATAGGACATTGAAGCAATGTGACATCTTAAATAGTGTTATATATAAACACACACATATGTATATATATATATTTAAGGAAAATAATAATTACAACTTCTAAAAAGATTTTATGATTTTTATGTACTCTTTGGGAACAAATTTATTTCAGCACTAATAGGGTTATTCCAGAGAGAGAAAGAGAGAGAGAGAGAGAGAGAGAGAGAGAGAGCATATATATAAGGAAGTAATAAATAATGCTAAACAAACCGAAAAAGGAGGGGAGGAATTATTAAGAGCAATGATTAAGCCTAATGACTTTACCATCAACCTACCAGTAGCAGGAAATGATCACCCATAATAAAAGGTACATAATAAATCATGGTGATAATTCTGTTTTCAGCATTATGATATGAAAAAACACTCAGTTCCTGATTTTTTCTGATATCTGTATACCCAAATAGATCATTATGAATTAATAAACTATTAACATACAAGAGAAATATATACATATACATATATATGATATCCAACTTTATATAATACATACAATCTAAGATACCGCACTTCTCAGGGAAAAGGGGTGTGAGTACGTATCACTGTCACCTCATTCTATGGGTAAAGTTGTAAAAGGAAAATGTCATAAAACACTTTAGGGTACAGCATTTTAATATATACAAGGACTTGTCCAGTACTTCCATGTCTGTGATAGTCTGCCACATTCAGAAAGACTAAGCTAAGATCTCCTAGTGACAAAGACAGAAGAGAGAAGCCTATGCACATGGACATAAAATAATGACAAGAAAAATAATATTACTATTTGAGTCTACTTGGTTTCAGGGGCTGCTGGTTAGATCCTGAATGATTCCCACTATTCTCTCTAGTTTTATCAACTAAGTTTCTCCTGTCTTTTTCCTATGCCAGGAAACAATTCTTTATCAACTGATAGCACATCAGAAAAATGAATTATCTAAAAACAGATACTCCACAGTATATCTATATTTTTATACAGGAGTATAATCAACCATACATGTGTAATTGTCAGTCTTTAGGGATCAGAGTTACCATACAGGTTAAGATATTTGTCTCTCATTTCTCAAAACTGGGTTCAAATCCCAGACACCACATATGGTTCCCTGAGCACCAATAGGGTTAATCTTAAACAAAGAGCCAGGAATAGTTATGGAGTACTGCTGCATGTGCTTCCCTTCAAGAAAAATATAAAAAAAAAAATAAAAAAAATTTTTTTTGGTTTTGGGGCCATACCCAGTGATGCTCAGAGGCTACTCCTGGCTATGTGCTCAGAAATCGCTCCTGGCTTGGGGGACCATATGGGACGCCAAGGGATCAAACCTTGTTCCATCCTAGGCTAGCACAGGAAAGGCAGACAGCTTACTGCTTGTGCCATTGCTCCAGCCCCTGTGAATAGCATTTTTAATAAACAGAAATAAAAACCACTTTTATTGAAATCTAAGGATATGATTAACTTATCTTTCTACAATTTTAAAACCAATTTTTAAAACCAGAGAAATATAATCAAGGCAATATTTAAACTTTTTCTGTAACACAGGCATCATCTCTAACACTTCCTTCTCTGAGTCAACAAGCAAGAATGTCCTGAAAATCTCCAATGACGGCACACTTGTCATCTCCTGAAGTAGTCCATTCCATCTTGGCAGAATTCTATTTGTTTAGAAAGTCTTCTTTATATTTTTATAAGTCAGCTCTCTCTACATGTGATTTCCAACCACTATGCTTTGGAGTTATGCAAAGTAAGTCTAATTTCTTTTATATAAAGTGTTATATATTTTAGAAATAACTGTCATATATACCCTATGAATATTTTCCAGTTTTCAAGACAAATATTTCCTTTGTTTAACTTTCACAATATAACATGGTCTTGTAGTTTCCTTCCTTAGTCTAGAAATTTCATATTTATTAATTCCATCTCAAAGTATTATACTCAGAACTAAATAGTCTCTTACTTGCTTTGATTACATAATCAGCAGAGCAACTATATTTCTTCTTCAGTTGGATAACATATCATTATATAGTTTCAATAAGAAGCATGCAATTACTCAAAATCTTTAATAATTTTCATAAGCACTCATATAAATGTTTTCCGTTTTTCAGACATTAAGATATTAAAGACTTTATGAGAGCAGTATTTCATATCTATGCTGGTTAAACATTTTATTACTAGGATGTAAAGTTGTTCAAACTTTGAGCCTCAATTCCCTACTTTAACGTGTCTCCGAAGACAACATATGAACTATTACTAAAAATGTTTATAAACCTCAAACATTGAGTTCCAGAGCATAAAAGTATAATATTCGGGGCCGGAGATATAGTGTGGAGGTAAGGTGTTTGCCTTTCATGCAGGAGGTCATCGGTTCAAATCCCGGCACCCCATATGGTCCCCTGTGCCTGCCAGGAGCAATTTCTGAGTCTGGAGCCAGGAATAACCCCTGAGCACTGCTGGGTGTGACCCAAAAACCACAAAAAAAAAAAAAAAGTATAACATTCAAGACCTTTTAATCTGGTTGATACTGATAATATTAAGAGTGATTCAATGGATCATTTGCAATTTCCCAACAGTCTACTCAAAAATATCATAAAAGACACCATACAAAGCCTAAGTCAAGAAATATTGTCTAATTATTAATAAACATGGCTTTTTCTCATTTCATAATAATAGGTATCAGTATACAATTATGCAATGGAAACTTCATTTTATAAAAATTATCTCCACCAGATAGCACAGTGTTAGTTGCCTTGCACACAGCCAATCTAGAACAAACTGTTGTTCGAAACCCAGCATCCCATATGGTCCCCGTGCCTGTCAGGAGGGATTTCTGAGCACAGAGCCAGGAGTAACCCCTGAGCACCACCGGGTGTGACCCAAAAAAAAAAATAAAAAAATTATCTCCATCAAATTGATACTATGTAAATAAAACATAAAGTGATATTAATATTATTAGCACTTAAAGAATTTATATAAATATATTCTCATGTTAGTAAAATTGCCTTTTAATATGAACTGAAAGAAAAATCTGTTATGAGACAGTTTGAATCTCTCTACAAAAGAATACTAAGAGTGCTTAAAGTTTTCATAAAAATTCTTTTTTTTTTTTTATGGTCACACCTGGGCGGCGCTAGGAGTTACTCCTGGCTCTGCTCCCAGAAATCGATCATTCCTGGCAGGCATAGGGACAATATGGAATGCTGGGTTAACTTTGTGCAAGGCAAACACCCTACCACTGTGCTCTCTCTCTGGCCCCTCATAAAGATTCTTTCTAGTCAGTGCACTGATTATGATTTAGCTGAATTGTGTGTATTTAGAAAAAATAATATATTTCTATATTCTTTTCTCCTCTTTCCTTCATTTTATCATCACCTCCCATCTTCCTCTTACCTTTAAACTTCCCCTCTTCCTCTCCCTTTTTCCCTAACTCCTTTCCTTCTCTTCCTTTTTCCCTTCCTTCCATCCCTACTTCTTTCCCTCTTTTTCTTTTGGCTATCTTTGGGCCACACTCAGTCACGCTCAGAAGCTATTCCTGGTGACCAGAAACCATGGAGTGTAAGGCATTCAATTTGGCTTCACTGCGAGCAAAGCAAGCACTTTAACTCCCGTACTAGTATTTCTTGGGCCCTAAGATATATCTTCTTAAGTCAAGAAAATGGTACACATCAAAATCATAACATTGAAGGACTTAATTTGAGTAACTCTCATAATTTAATACTTTTTTCAACATCTTACTTGGATAATGAGACTCACAGAAGTCATTCATTGTGTGAAGTAAATTACCAGTTTTGTTAAATTTTCATTTTTGTTGACCTTCATAAAGCAATTTTCACTCATTTTCTACTATTTTTTTAACACCTTTTCAGAAAGCAGAAAGGCATTTCCTTGGGAGGTAAGATATAGCTATGTAAAGTACAACTACAACTGGAGGAAAATAACAAACTTACTTTGGTTTAACCCAATCCTTTTTGCTTCTTAGAAGAAAAGGAGAAGATGAAAGACCGACTACAGGAATTAAAACAAATCACAAAAGAATTTGAACTCTCTAGCTACAGGCATGTGTCTAGTACAGAAGCAGAAGATCAAGGAATGATTCTACAGCAAGCTGTTATTTATGAAAGAGAGCCTGTAGCTGAGAAACACCTACAAGAGATCCAAAAACTAAAGGAGAGTATTAACAGTTTGACTGAAGACGTTCAAAAATTTGGGCAGCAACAGAAACATCTGACGGCTTCAATGAGAAGGTTTAGTCTGCTTAAGAGAGAGTCTAGTATGACAAAGAATATAAAAAATCAAGCAGAACACATCAACAAAGATTTGGATGATTTAGTCCAGGAAGCAAAAAAGTCAGAAGTTGAAAATGGCCCATCATCTGTGGTGACAAGAATTCTTAAATCTCAGCATGCTGCAATGTTTCGCCATTTTCAGCAAACTATGTACACATACAATGACACAATAGCAGCAAAGCAAGAGAAGTGCAAGAGGTTTATTTTCCGCCAGCTTGAAGTTGCAGGCAAAGAAGTGGCAGAAGAAGAAGTCAATGATATGCTTCATCAAGGAAAATGGGAAGTGTTTAATGAAAGTTTACTTACAGAAATTAGTATCACAAGAGCACAACTCTCAGAGATTGAACAGAGACACAAGGAACTTATTAATTTGGAGAACCAAATAAAAGATTTAAGGGAACTCTTCATTCAGATATCTCTTCTAGTAGAAGAGCAAGGAGAAAGCATTAACAATATTGAAATGATAATGAATGGTACAAAAGAATATGTTAATGCTACTACAGAGAAATTTGGACTAGCTATAAAGTACAAAAAAAGAAATCCTTGCAGAGTATTGTGTTGTTGGTGCTGTCCCAGGTGTGGCTCAAAATAAAGAGGTTACTCTAGAGACATTTCCAGTTTAAAGGCAAGGATATCACATGTATAAGTGTCTTGTATTTGTTTCTCCATTTCATGGATACGTCCCCCTTGAATCATTGGCTAGCCATTATATCATCCTTTGGCCCTTACCCACTAGATTCATAGATGTTTTCCAAGACAGTGATATAAAATACATTTTCATTTATTAAGCTATAAACAGTAAAGTTAGCTTTAAGTTTACAAGTTAACAACTTAACACAAAGTGGATGCCTTGTATCTAGTCAGGCATCACTCCAAAACACACAATAGCTTCCAATACCATATCAAGATGCCATTACAACTATTCCTTTTTCTTAGAAGAATACCTAATTTATTCAACTAAAATAAAAATCAGCACTACAGTACTATATCAGAATGGAAAAGGGGACATGTAAATTCAGAGATCTGATATTCTTGTTAAGAAAGGTTTGATTTAAAACGTGATCGGTAGGGCCAGAAAGATAGCATGGAGGTAGGGGGTTTGCCTTGCATGCAGAAAGACAGTGGTTCAAATCCCAGCATCCCATATGGTCCCCGAGCATGCCAGGAGCAATTTCTGAGTGCAGAGCCAGGAGTAACCCCTGAGTGCTGCCGGATGTGACCCAAAAAACAAAAACCAGAAAAAGTGATGGGTCCAAGACCACAGCAACAATACAGTAGACAGGGCACTTGTTTTGCATGGGTGTATACTTGCTTGAACTCCACCAATCCATTTAATCCTTCAAATCTGCCAGGTATTATTGGTGAGAGCAGAGCCATTAACAAAGCCCTGAGCACTGCCAGGTATGACTCAAAAAACAAACAAAAGACTTTATGAGCCATGTAAAACTAAGTTTATAGCAAGTGTAATAAAGGCAAAATTCTGCTCTTAATAATGTTATATAACTTATAGCTGAGCAGAGTCATCTAATCTACAATGTGAAAAGTAGATTCGATTTGTGTGATGTAAGCAGGAGATAGCATGAAAATAAAGAAAATAAGGCTCTGGGAAAGAAAGGAGCTCAAAGGTTAGAGCACATGTTTTGCATACAGGAGTTCTGGCTCAATTTCATCATCACAGGGAGTGACCTCTGAGGTCCACAGGAAGTGATACCCAAGTAATAATAAGACTAAATAAAATAGAGAATGGAAAACGACTACAAGTAAGAGATGATGAAGGTTCAGACTAGAGTGGGAGAGAGTAAGAGTGATACATGTGGTAGCAATCAGAGATAATATTTGATCACCTTTCAATAAAACCCTGATATCTATAACATATATTGAATTTTTTTGCTTTTTGGGCCACGCCCAGTGATGCTCAGGGGTTATTCCTGGCTATGTGCTCAGTAATTGCTCCTGGCTTGGGGGACCATATGGAACGCCGGGGTCTCAAACCACCTAGGTAAGAGCATGCAAGGCAAATGCCCTACCACTTGCTCCACCACACCGACCCCAACATATAGTGAATTTTAACCAAGGTTTCCACTGCACTGACTATACTGCCAGGTTCTGTGCAGAATCATGGCACACAAAGCATGGCCTTGTTTAGGAATTGCCACTGTTGTCATCTACTTGTATTCCAAAAGCACAAATGAATCCTGGCTTGATCAAGTTGTAACTCTATGATCTTATGATCAAACACAGTCTTCCCAAAGGCCTGCTGTTCTCTGCTCATTTTATTAGAAATACAAAGGGAAAGTTACTCAGGAGTGGAAATCAGTTTTTCCATGCTTTGTGACTTAAATCAACCAGTTTAAATTCAGACAAGTGGTTATCAGGTCAGTGCGGCAACTGAAATGTATAGTTTTTACAATAGGTATCTATTGGCAGGAAGAAAGCTGCTATGTACAAAATAATTCACATATTTTTGTTTGTTTGTTTTTGGGTCACACCCGGTGATGCTCAGGGGTTAGTACTATCTTTGCACTCAGAAATGGTTCCTGGCTTGGGGGACCATATAGGATGCCAGAAGATCGAACATCGGTCCATCCCAGGTTAGCGTGTGCAAGGCAAATGCCATACCACTTGCACCACCACTCAGGCCCCAAAATAATTCACTTTTTTTGTGTACAAAAAGATGTCTGTCTTCTAATACAGATAATATCTCCCTATTTCCTTATAATCCTCCAGCCCTGTCCCCTTCACTAAGATTAAGCAGGGTAGTGTGGGAGGCTCTTCCAACTGTGAACTTTTCAATGGTGTTGCTCTTATGAATTAGACATTATTGTGAACGCTAAGATTATAATAACAATGCCATATTTGTTAGGAGCTAGAAGGAAACAATGCTACAAAAAAAAACCAATGAAATGATTAAATTTACATCTTAATACTGCCCTAAGAGTTGGGGACATAATACAGAGGTTGAGGCATTTGCCTGATATGTGCAGAATTGAAGAATTACTGGGTCCGGCACAGGAAAATAATGGTATAGGCAAGGTGTTGCCCTGATGCACTTTCACCATCACCATATATGTGCACGCAGAGTGAGTCAGAGCAGTACCACATCCTTGAAATTGAACCACTCAGCCCAATTGTCAAGAATAACAAGGAGTGGCTCTTGGGCCTCTTCAGTACTGCTTGGTCACTCTCATAATTTTTTTTGTGTTTTTTTTTGTTGTTGTTGTTGTTTGGTTGGTTTTGGGCCACACAGAGTGGCATTCAAGGGTTACTCCTGGTTCTGCACTCAGAAATCACTCCTGGCAAGCTCGGGGGACCATATCGGATGCCGGGGTTTGATTCCGAGTCTGTCCCAATTCGGCAGTGTGAAAGGCAAATGCCCTCCTTGCTGTACTATAACTCTGACCCCACGCTCAGATTTTAATATGTCTTAATTTTTACTTGTTAGAACAAATATGTACCAGTTTTGTAATCTAAAAAGTCAAGTAAATAAAAGGTTCTTTATAATGTGCAGATATTGGAAAACAAGCTAGATTATTAATAAGGAAACTGTTGCAATCAATAGTACAGAAGTGAAAAAGAAGTTGAAAGGAGAAGCTATCAGAATAAATAGTAAACAGAAAGTATCTTGCCTACTAAAAAAGACCAGTCAAATGGTAGCCCTTCTATATTTTACAAACATATTATGCTGTCATTGTCAATTCTTCATAAAAGTATGAGATTACCATAGTAAAGCAACCACTCAATCTATCTGTAGATTTTTTTTTTATTTATTTAGCAGCCAGTTATTTAGTTAAGGGAGCTGACCAAAACTAAGTTTCAGACATGTCAAAGTATCTTCCTGGCAGTTATTTGATAGCTGATATATATATATATATATATATATCTCAAGGAGGGATACCTAAATAGAACCTGTAAGAATAATTCACTTGTTTTTTTTGTTTGATTGTTTGTTTTTTTGGGCCATACCTGGCGACACTTAGGGGTTACTCCTGGCTATGTGCTCAGAAATTACTCCTGGCTTGGGAGACCATATAGGATGCCAAAGAACCAAACTTTGATTGATATGTCCTAGGTCATCGGCATACAAGGCAAATGCCCTATCACTGTACTACACTCTGCCCCAATAGATTAACTCACTTCTAATGTCCTCTCAATGGTAAGAGGACTATGACAATCCTACTAATATGGATAAAATATCTCAGCCACCAACAATACCACAGGATTTATGTCTTTCTATCAGGTGCTTTGTTTTCACTATACTTAATACCTAATGTACAAAACACTTACATATGTAATGTCGCACATGAATATAAGCTGTTGATATTTTTATTCATTATGTTCACAAATATATCCCTACCTCAGTTAAGGGATGACACACAGTGACTTCTCAATACATATTTTTTGAATTAATGTGTGTATGAATGAATAAATACATGGGTCTTAAAGAAACACAATGAGATATCAACAAAGGGAGAACTGACCCACACATGGAGTTGGTGAAAGAGGATGGTTACAAGAGATGCATTGAGGTCATTGGAAGAGGGAGGTATCTATGTTAGTAACTGATGATGTACTGTAATTATGTGATTAAGAAGCCATAATTTACAATATTATAATAACATAAAATTGGGACTAGAGAGACAGTATATTGAGTAAGGTGCCTGCCTTGCACGTAGATGACCTGGTGGATCCTATGATCCCTGAGCACTACCAAAAGTAAATTCCTGTGTGCAGAGCCAGAGGTAACCACCTACCATTGCCAGATGTGACCAAAACAGAAAAAAAAAGAAAATAAGTCACAAGACCTCAATTAAAAAAATTAAAGTAAAAATTAAAAAATAAAACATAGGGGCCGAAACGGTGGCGCAACAGTAAGGTGTTTGCCTTGTGCGTGGCTGACCTAGGACAGACCATGGTTTGATCGCCGGCATCCCATATGGTCCTCCAAGTCAGTAGCAATTTCTGAGTGCATAGTCAGGAGTAACCCCTGAGTATCAACGAGTTTGGATTCACTCCAAAAAATACGAACCAAAAAAAAAGATTAAAAAACATATAAAACATAAGCAATTAAATATCTACTTGGTAAAAAACAACAAAAAAAGAAAAAACAGACAAAGGCTAGTGGATAAGTACAGCAGACAGAGAACTTGCTTTCCATGTGGCAAAAACCCAGGTTCAATCACCAAGATCCCATCTAGTCAACCATGATCTTCAAGGAGTGATTCCTGATTGATCATAAAGCCAAGAATAAGTTCTGAGGACAACCATGAGTAGCCCAAAATCAAACACACAAAAACCCCACAAAAATAAAGAACAAAATCCAGACAACTAGGTGTAATTGATTATCATCAGTCATTAATATTTCTTTATTTGGACAGGGGGTTAATAAGGATAGAATAGCAGATAAGGTTCTTTCCTTGCATGTAACTAACTGGGATTTGATCCCCAGCACTACATATGGTACTTTACTTTACTAGAGGAGTAAATCTTGAACACAGATCCCAGAATAATCTTGAGCACAGCCAAGTGTGATCCAAAAGACAAACAACACAACAATAAATCTTTCATTATTTCTGAATTCAATAATTTACTGCTTAAATATCTGTAAGTTAATTAAGCTATGGGATTTAATAAAGTTTAAACATTATAGCATGTAAATATGAAGATCAGCACCAGTCTCTGGACCAGTGATTTCTGAGCTGTATTTTTAAACCCTGAGGTTAAAAAAAAAAAACCACTGATTTAAACTAGTATCACTTTTCTCTATCTCACAGCTATAGCACCATCTGGTGTTAACTATTCATAAATGCTATAAGGGCAAGCAAGTTGTGAATAACTTCATTTTTTATAAAAGGTTTAGAGAAGGAGTTTCAAAATCACAGTGGTTTCAAAAAAATTAAATTTTTAAAATATTTTTAAAATGTTTAGGGACTTATAATGATCTAAGTATATGAGTTTATGACACAAATCATAATTTTATGAAAACACAATTAGTAAGATTGGTAAATAAAAGTGGCATATAAAAAAATTTAAACAAAGCGGCCGGAACAGTGGCACAGCGGTACAGCATTTGCCTTGCACGCAGCTGACCAAGGAAGGACAGTGGTTTGATCCCCTGACATTCCATATGGTCCTTCAAGCCAGGAGTGATTTCTGAGTGCTTAGACAGGAGTAACCCCTGAGCATCACAGATTGTGGCCCCAAAACAAAAAGAACAACAACAACAGCTTTTAAACAAGGGGCTGGAGTGGTAGCACAGAAGTAGAGCATTTGTCTTGAACATGGCTGACCCAGGACAGACACGGGTTTGATCCCCGGCATCCCATATGGTTTCCCGAGACTGCCAGGAGTGATTTCTTAGTGCAAAGCCAGGAATAACCCCTGAAAGCCACCAGGTGTGACCCCCAAAAGAACAAACAAAACTTTAAAACAAAAGACTTTTCAAGATAAAAGGGACAACTATGAAAAATAAATGTTACTGAGATGCTAAACTGCAATGTATTATATAGACTTGTTTGGTAAGAGACTATTTCAAAATTCAGAACTGATAGAAAATTAATTGCCAAATAAGAGCTTACATATCAAATTTTAGGGTAATTTAAATAAATTAATTCCTAATTGAGTCTTTTTTGGCGAAGCACACTGGCCGTACTGTGGGCTTATCCCTGGTTCTGTGCTCAAGGATCACTCTTGGTGATAAGGGACCATATGAGGTATAGGGATAGAATTTGGGTTGCTATATATAAGGCAAAGAAATGCTTTAATCATAATACTATTGATCCAGTCACAAAAAGTTTTCTAAATATAAAATTAAACCTTAACCTTACAGAGAGCATTAAAGCAAGAACAAATAAATTGACAATGCCCAATAAATACCACATATATTTCATTACACTAGACAGTTACATACATTTTTATTAACTCTAAGATAACTCACTATTTTGTAACAAAAATTTTTATTGGCTACTGCTACTGACCCATGTTTACAAGGATATTAAAAATACTTACACCAAAATAGGCTTTCCTGATATCCTAGGATGGCGTAGCACTTCTGACATTGTCTCTTTTGTCTCCTCCATTCTCTCTTCATCACTGGAATCCACCACGAATATTACCCCATAGGATTCAGCATAGTAATTCTTCCAGATTCCCCGAATTCTTTTTCCACCTCCCAAGTCAAATATGGTGACTTGGAACTTTCCTTGTCTAAGGTCAATTTTGGAAAATCCAACAGTAGGTACTACGTCTTCAGGCTGATCTGTTTCAAATGAGAATTTTTAAATTAGATT
Organism: Suncus etruscus; assembly: GCF_024139225.1. Taxonomy (NCBI): domain Eukaryota; kingdom Metazoa; phylum Chordata; class Mammalia; order Eulipotyphla; family Soricidae; genus Suncus; species Suncus etruscus. The sequence continues at coordinate 76,272,840 of NC_064860.1, read as the reverse complement.
TTTTTTGTTTTGTTTTGTTTTTGTTTTTTGTTTTGTTTTTTTTTAATATAAATTTTATTTTGATCATAGTGGCTTACATATTGTTGACAATATTATTTTAGGTACATAATTACATAAAATCAGGGGGGATTCCCATCACCAAATTGTCCTCCCTATACCTCCATTTTTGTCCTCCCTCCCATTTCCTCTTCCCTCACCCCCAGGGTGGCTAGAATATGTGGTCCCCTCTGTATCTGACCTACTACTTAGCAGTCTTGCACCTGTTTGGTCTTGATGTCTCCCTTATTTCCCCCTCTAACTGGAGGCAGGACTAGCTAGTTCAAGATGCATGGTTTTGTTTGAAAAAGAGAAAAGTAATAAACTGGGGTAAGAGTCTAATATGCCGAAAATGGGCGGAATCCTTCTAGGGGCTCTCATCAATGATTTGAGAGATGAAGGAGAAAAAGAAGGTGAAACACTCCACCAGTACCAAAAGAAGTGTCAAATATCCAGTGAGGACTCCAGCTATATCGATAAGCACCACAAAAAAAAAACAAATAAATAAAACAAAACAAATCAAAGAAAAACAAACAAAAACAAAACAACAACAAAAAAAAAAACCACGCCATGGTCTTGAAATAAGAAACATAGCATAGCACATAAAGAAAGAAAAGAAAGGAAGAGAAAAAATAAGTATAACTGGGGACAACAATTTCAATAATCACACCCAAACAGAGAAATTGACCAAAAATAGATAGGTAAATAAAAATAATAATAATAATAATAAATTAAGATAAAAAAATAATATATAAAAAATAACCAAGGTTTTGTGCTTTTTGTATTTTTGTTTTTTCCCTCCTGCCCTGGCACAGTAAATATTGGGGTCATTCGAAAAGGAATTCACTTGGCCTAAGAAATATGGGGTTTCTCCGTCCTTGGAGTATATTGTCATGGGATCAACTATAGTATAGACTCTGTTCAGGATCATTTACTCTCCCGGTGGTGCTTTTGTGGTGTGTGGAAGACTTCTGCTCTGTCCTGGGTGATACAATCAGACCTCTGTGTCTAGAGGTCTCAGTATCTGCACAGATCCTGAGGTGGGACTTATGATGAAGTCAGTCTTTGTGGTTCTAGAGGTTCTGTTCCCTCAGTGTCATTTTAATACATCTTCTGTGGTTGGTGATCTTGGTCTTTGCGCTGAATCTAGGATGGCACCTAGGATAGCATCTTTCTTTGTGCTTCCAGAAGCCCCATTCCCTTACAATTGTCTCTGCCAGACCTTTGGAACTGGGGATCATGTTTATTGTGCAGGTCATAGTTCAAACCCTAAACTAGGGCTTTTTTATTGGACCCAAGATGTATACAGTCTGGTCATGGTTCTAGCAGCCAGTCATCTGTAAATCACGATCTTGGCTTTTGGACCTACCAAAGGGTGCCAAGTCTTCTGTTTTTGTCTTGTCGTTAGCTGGTAAGGTAGGCTAATCTGCTCTAAGGTCAAGTTGTTCACATTTTCCTCGTTGTCAGGATATCATGTTAGAGCTGGCCCTTGTTGGTGACCCCGCAGTATTAAGGCTGTCCCGGATGGGATTTGTTTCCTGCAACTGTTGTGAAGAACTGTGTCCTTTCTATGTCTGGGAGCCAGGGTTCAAGGCTGAATGAATGATATCTAATCACCTGAGGTCTAAGTTGATTCCACATGACATATTTTCAAGGTAGGAGATATCCCTGTATTGTAAACAACTATGAGTTCCTATCTCTAGTAGATAAGAGCTCTTTTTTATATTTAAGATTTCCCCTTTTTTTAGTGTGCCTTTGCAGGGAGAAATGGTGCTACATTATATTGTCGGTGCATTTGGGTGTGGACAGAGGGGATAAGAGAAACAGGTCTCATACCCAAGAACGATAAAAAGAAAAAGAAAGAAAGAAAGAAAGAAAGAAAGAAAGAAAGAAAGAAAGAAAGAAAGAAAGAAAGAAAGAAAGAAAGAAAGAAAGAAAGAAAAAGAAAGAAAGAAAGAAAGAAAGAAAGAAAGAAAGAAAGAAAGAAAGAAAGAAAGAAAGAAAGAAAGAAAGAAAGAAAGAAAGAAAGAAAGAAAGAAAGAAAGAAAGAAAGAAAGAAAGAAAGAAAGAAAGAAAGAAAGAAAGACAGAAACCTAAAAAAAGGGAATAAAAATGTATGTGCTCACATGTGTATATGTAGGACAGACATTTAAAAAAAATAAATAAAAATAAAAAAAAAGAAATAAAATGAGTTAGTGAAGTTTTTAAAGGACCAAAGTGATGCAAAAGACTACCTTACATTTGGGGGAAAGCAGGTAAAGAGGTGGTGTATTACAGGTCTTATGCTTATGTTGGAAGTATAGGTTTTCCCATTGTCTTTTGGGTTTTTCTTGTGGTGTGTGGGTTCCCAGGCATCTTTCTATCACACCCCCTGACCTTCTTCAGATTGGTTAAAATTTGCGGCAGGGAGGTCTTGGAAGAGTTCTTGCATTGGGGATACTTTTGGACCTAGGTCCGGTTTAAATTAGATTTTAAGAGAAAAACATTAACTTTAAAACTTAAGTGACATAAAAATTGTTATTAATCACACTTTAGTACAAAATATATACTTATCCTTTGCTTAAAATAAGTATTACATCTAAGGCTACTGGTCTGGCAGAAAGATAGATGACATCAAGTATCTAATTATAATTTGTGCTTCAGACAGCTGGAAAGTTTTCAGTTGTTTGTTTTTTAACTGATTGATATAGTTGATTGATTGATGCTATTTTTTTCTGGTTTTTGGATCACACCCAGCAGTGCTCAGAGGTTATTCCTGACTCTCTGCTCAGAAATCTCTCCTGGCAGGCACGGGGACCATATGGGATGCAGGGATTTGAACCACCATTGGTCCTGGGCCCATGCTTGCAAGGCAAATGTCCTATTATTGGATGCATAGCGAACTCAATAGCACACTTATGCTATAGTGTCATAGAATAATTAAATTAAAATAACTAAATGAGAAGATCCAAAAAGATATATCAAGAGGAAGTGATTTCTGTTCCCCTAAAGAAGGCAGACATGTAGGGGCATTGAGCCTTATTTTTCTGTAAAAGGAGTGGGTAAATCCTCTGACATAGAAGATAAATGAGATTTCAGGAGGTGTTAAAAACCTCATGAATCGTCTGCATCTCTACATTTATTCAAATCAAATATGGTTACATACCATTTCCCTCAGGAATGACAAAAATGAAAAGCAATGAGATACACACTACCTATACCCCTGAATATATAGTGAAATGACACATAATTTTTTAGCTTACCTCCTTGGATTCCCTTTGCTGTGGTTGTTTTTCCAGCATTATCAAGTCCCAGCATCACAAGAGTCACCTTTCTTAAATGATAAAAAATTGTAAATTATGTTCTCAGTTAATTTTGTATTAGAAGGAATAATAAATGAAATATTCATTATAGCAACATTTACTGAGAGGATAAATTGCTGAAGCTATGGGGTGCAATAATATGTAGATATAAAAAACAACTTTCATAAAAAATACCTTTAAGGAGTCATCCTTTTGCACTCCCACCAAGTAATGGGAAATTATACAACAAATATTCAAAAGTAAAGAAATTAGGAAGGGCCGAGTGATAACACAGCAGTAGGGTGTTTTGCCTTGCATGCAGCCAACAAAGGACGAATCCCTGTTCGATTCCCGGCAACCCATATGGTCCCCTGAGCCTGCCAAACGTGATTTCTGAGCACAGAGCTCAGAGTAACCCCTGAGTGCCACCACGTATGACCCAAAACAAAAACTAAAAAAAGAAATCAGGAAAATTAGAAAAAATGGAGGGAGAAAAATAACAACATGTAAATTATTTATTATGACTAAGGACTCAGTTTTCTTTTTTTTTTTTTCAAAAGCAAGAGGTTTTATTTATTTACAAGTATGCAAGGGCTCCCCCAGAGGATGAGAGAGAGAGAGAGAGGAGAGAGAGAGGAGAGAGAGAGAGAGAGAGATGAGAGAGAGAGAGAGAGAGAGAGAGAGAGAGAGAGAGAGAGAGAGCCAGGACTCAGTTTTCTAGTGAAGTCAAATCTATGATTAATCACAAATCCATTGTGGTCTTATAAAATTATGTAAGATTCCTTGCTTAAGGTCTAAGGCACTCTTAGTGTGTTCAACTCTTTTTTTATGTAGTATATAAATCTTAAACAGAGTATAGTATCATGGGTAACTAACTTAAGTAGTTTAAGTAAACTAACAGACTTTGAAGAAAACCCCTATAATTATTTTAAAAACCAAATGTTTCAAATAATATAACTAAGCTTCAGAATAAGAAATAAAAGTAATCCAGTTCAAATTTGCAATTAAAAATATATAAGCCCAGAGTCATAAAACATAACACAATGATTCAGTTACAAAATCAGAATCGGACTCCTAATTCACTTAACTCCAATGGACTTCTTAAAATGGGACCCAAAATAAAGGAAGCTATTATATTGATCCTATCAGTTCGGTAATTTTGTCCACCTCAAAAAGCTTTGCTTTGTTCCTAGCATAAACCAGTGCATAACAAGGTGAGGTACTGGAGGGGCTAGAGAGTATAGCAGAAGGTTGCTTGCCTTGCACCATGGCAATATAGGTTCAATCTCTAGCATCCATTATGGTCCCCCAAGCATGGACAGGAGTAATTCTTGGGCTCAGCAGCAAGAGTACCATCCTCCCGAGCATGTGTGGCCCCCAAACAAAATAAAGCAAAAAGAAGAGATGCTACTACACTGCCACCACAAATTTGGGGAGTACAACTATACAGATTAGCCCAGCTTCCATGTTAAAATATTTGAGGCCAGAGTTCTAAGTAGCTAAGTATTTAAATTCTTTATTTAGCTCACTTAGTGTAATCCCCTAGTTTCACCAATTTTATTCCATAAGATACAATTTCAATCCCTGAACATGAGGTTAAGTATTTGATCTGTATAATACACAGTTTCTTTATAAGTTATCTGTTGATAGACATACAAGCAGAGTCACCCCCCCCCCCCACTGCCAATCTATCCAAGAAGAGTTAAAACACAAATCTTAGATGGCAAGAGAGTGTATTCTCGCATCTCTCCAGGTCTGGCTATTTTTCAGTATTTCCACATGCACCATGAGGAATAAATAAAAGAATGCCAATGCAAAAGTAATAAGTAATAGTGAGTAATAAGGAGTATCCACTTCATGACCACTCAATTCATAGTGAACTCAATGAAAATGGGAGAATTTCCAAGAGATCACTGTTTTAATAAACTGAAAGTATGTGAGGTCAGGAGTTAAATGATATGTGCATGGAACTCTTACATGCATTTTCAATCATAAAAAATATGATTTTGGGGGCCAGAGTGGTGGTACGAAGCTGTAAGGCATCTGCATTGCCGGTGCTAGCCTAGGATGGACCCCAGTTCGATTCCCTGGTATCCCATATGGTTCCCCAAGCCAGAAGCGATTGCTGAATGCAAAACCAGGAGTAACCCCTGAGTGTCACTGGCTGTGCCCCCCCCCCCCAAAAAAAGAGTTTATTTCTCAAAGAAACTATAAAATATAATTTAATATAAAACAATATGTACAAAATAATTTCCTAAACAAAGATACTATGATTCTCCTAAACAACTAAATGAACAGTGCAGCATTTTTAAAAGAATTATTAGATTATCAAGTTACCAAACATACAACTTAAACTAAGATATATCAGAATTTCTCAATAGTTCTATTTATAATGCATTTCAACATCTATATTATTTCAACTCTTGAGACAAATAATTACCTTCTGAGATCCAAACTCATTTCCTATTTGTTTACATATATTTATTCTATATTAATCACTAATCAGACAGTAGAAAAAACATTCAGAATTCCTATCTTCATAAATGTTACAACCTAGCAACAAAATAGGTATTAGAGAATTATTTTTGATAACTTGTAAAGGGAAATCACAAGTAAATATAGGAAGAGATAGCAGGAAACTGTATGTATTGCAGATATCAAGGAAATCATTCCATATATAGACAACAAATGGGACAAGAAGTTCTAGAAGCATCTTGAAATAAAATGTAAAACCTTGCTCATTATTACAATTACACATTTTAAAACAGTGTTATTGGAGCTAGGAAACAAGGATGCCTATTTTTACCATAAAAGTTTTAAGATATTGAATTCAGGACTAAAGAGACAGTACAGCAGACAGGACATTTGCCTTATACAGGGTCAGTCTGGGTTTAACCCTGTATGGTTGAACCCATCAGGAATGATCCAGAGGACAGAGCCAGGGAAAAAGGTCTGAGCATTACCGGGTATGATCCAAAACCAAAGCAAATACATACATATATATATATACATGTATATCTATAATTAAAACAAAAAGTCCCTCAAGTCTGAGAATCACATATGGAAAATTATAATCATGCTGAGACAGCACAAAATAAGCCTCTCTCTGGATTTTTATTTTACTTTGACTACTCATGCAAGCAGTTAATTTTAAGATCATTATGTCATATACTTGAAAACATGGCTTTAATTAAAATGTTGAAGTAATTAAGGCCTTAATGAATAAACATAACATTAGCATTACAAATAAAACCCACAGCATGGATTACTGCAATACTTGATTACCAAGCATTAAATTTACAATTTCAGAATAAAATGGCCTTAACCAATTCACCTAATATTCAAATTTCCATGCAACACTTAAAATAATGGCGATTCATAATCTATCTCAACCATGTTGAAATGTTCATCTCATTACAGGATTTTAAAATATAATCAATTATCACTAACTGGGAACATTCTGGCAGTAATACTATATGACAAACAAGATGAAATTGTCTTTTATTCTTATAATTAATGACCAAATATCCTATGCTTCTTAGGATTACCAGCCAAATATAGTAATCACTCCTTTGGGCAAAATATATATACCATTATTAGGCCCAAAACTAGCAATAAAATCAACCATTCAATGTAACTCGAGAGTATTAAAAAATTGTGGTGTGAGGGGCTAGAGCAATAGCACAGTGGCAGGGCATTTGCCTTCTTGCACATGGCCAGCACTGGATGAACACCGGATCGATTCCTGGCATCCCATATGGTCCCCCAACCCTGCCAGTAGCAATGCCAGGAGTAACCCCTGAGCGCCACAGGGTGTGACACAAAAACAAAACAAAAAAAATTGTGGTGTATATGTGTATGTGTATATTTATACATATGTTTATATGTATGTATATAAGAACACATATATATTCTAATATCTCACATTGAAACACTGCTCAACTATAAGAGTGAAATCATGCATTTTGCCACTGTGTAGTCAGAACTACAGAGGTTTATGCTGAGTCAAGTAGTAAGAAAATATAGAATGATCTCCCTCATACGTTGACTATAAATTCTGAAAGACAAGAACTATCCAAAGAGCTACAAAAGAGCTACAAAAGTGAGCTTACCAAAAGGGGTAGGGGAAATGAAGAAACTCATGGCTCATTGGTGGAAGAAGATAACACATGGGTGTGGCTATAGAACTCTGTTTCCATGAAATATCATCATTACCAGTATTGTAAATCATAGTACCTTGACAAAAATTTGGAAGAGGGGAGGGAACTGAGGAGGAGCCAAAGATATCTCTGTAACACCTGCAATGCAGGTGTGAAGTTACAAATTCAACCCCACATCCTCAAGTGTAATTCAAGTGGCACTGCCATTTGTCATCCAGGAGGCAGAACAAAGTGTGTGGATTCTCAGAAAACCACAGAACCAGATGTGCAAGCAGTATGACCAAGTCAGTGTGAGCAATGCAGCCAGAATTTATACCACAAAGCTCATACTTCATGTTAAAGATCAAAGTATAAACGAATAGTAATAACTGAGAGAGTTGAGTTCAAAATGTTCATCTACAAGATACATGGAATATGGACAGAGGAGGAGGAGATGGTTAGGGATTTGGCAGGAGGTCAAGGTTAAACTCTTACAACCTGCAAGTAAAGGAAACTAGTATGAAAGATGAAAATCCCACAATAAAAAAAATACTGTATAAAAGAAAAAACTTGGGGCTGGAGCAGTGGCACAAGCAGTAAAACATCTGCCTTGCCTGTGCTAGCCTAGAATGGACAGTGGTTCGATCCCTAGTGTTCCGTATGGCCCCCCAAGTCAGGAGCAATTTCTGAGCGCAAAGCCAGGAGTAACCCTTGAGTGTCACTGCGTGTGGCCCAAAAACAAAACAAAAAAGAAGAAACTATGCCAATGAGGACAGAATTGTCAGGATAAAGAATTGCAAATTTTGGGTTAAAAATCACACCTTAGTAAGAAGGACCTTACACATCAGAAAAACATACTTGTCTATCATAATTCAATACATCTGTGTATTGAGTCTAAAGAAACCATGACATGGGGCTGGAGAGATAGCATGGAGGTAAGGCATTTGCCTTTCATGCAGGAGGTCATCCGTTCAAATCCCAGCGTCCCATATGGTCCCCCGTGCCTGCCAGGAGCAATTTCTGAGCCTGGAGCCAGGAATAACCCCTGAGCACTGCCGGGTGTGACCCAAAAACCACAAAAAAAAAAAAAAAAAAAAAAAAAAAGAAACCATGACATCTTTTAACTAAAGAAACAAATACTGGATAGGGATGTGGCTCAGTGGTAAGGAACATGCCTCATGTGTGAGCTCCTCATTGGCATAGAGGAGAAAAGCAACTAAGATTATAAAATAATTAATGTTGATTCTTGTGATCCTCCCAGAAGTGAATTAAATTACTTTAATTATAGTAACCTCTGAGACTTTAATGATAGATCAGATTTTCTAGATGAATAGGCAACTCATGTATACTGTGACATACAGTATATTTGTATTTGTTCTAAGAAACATAATGTGATCATGTGTATTCTCACGTAAGCCACAATTTTCCCATTAGACAGAAGAAGTGTTCAAGTCCCTTAGCTTCCATTTCTAAGCTAGATGGTCTGGGACATATTTAATTTTCATACTTTTATTAATAAAATGGGGTAATAATATCATGTATCAGGGGCATGTGATAGAAATGAAGTAATATTAATAATATACATAGTGCCAGAGGCACATAATCAGAGCTCAACAAAAGCCATTCTTCTTAAGCCAAAAATTAAAGACATGCAGCCTACAAGATCAGACCAGTGAGACAGGCAGGGCGCAGATTACAGAAGAAGATTGGTGAGGTTGGCTTTACACATATTGGCAAGATGCCCCCCTCACAGTTGAAATCTGAAGCTGGTGGAGAGATCCAGAGTGGTTTTATGGATAGGTACGTTGTTGTTAAAATTATTGGGAGTAGATCAGAAGAAGTCTGTGATAACAGAAACAGAAGAAAGGAGTAGTGGGGAAAGGTGAAAGGAGAATGAGATTCTATTCTGAAAAAAAGAGGGAAGAGATAGCAGCACTGTGAACATTTTCCTCACAGACCAAAAAGATGAACCACATTGAACACTGCAATTTTTAGAAAATAAAAGTATCTTCTTTGATAACTGCTCCAAAATTAAGTAATTCAGAAATAAATGCTTTCAGCTTTTGCCAAAGTCTGCAGTACACAAAGCTTTACATTTCTTGATAGTTCAAAGCTCTTTTACCCAATCATTTATTTTATACAGACTTTGCAGGTAAGTGCCAACAAGAAGTTGGCCCTCAACAAAGAGAAATGAGAAAAAATAAAAATAAAAACATGGTAGGAGATGGAGGAACAGATGAGAAAGGGCCTAGAAACAGTATTGGAGAGATACAGGCCCTTTGGTGGTGGGTGTGAAGCATTAATATTGCATGCCAGAAACATAAATATTATCATACTACAACATTTGTTATCTCAATAATTATTAATAAGGAAAAGTCATAATGGGTAAAATAAAAATTAAAATGGAAAACTACAACTTATATTACTAACAGATATTAACATGAGTCACATATCTTAAATTTTCTAATAGCCACATTAAGAGATTAAAAGTGGTAAAATAAACTGTAAGAAGACATCTTATGTATCACAATATATCTTGACTCTATTGCTATCTCAATATGTAAGCAACATAAAAAGTTATGAATAAGCTATTTTATAATATTCATTTTACCAACTCTTTGAAACCTGGGTATTTACCTTACACTTATAATACATATCAATTATGGACTGTATAATTTTTGAGATTTCATGAATATACTAAAATCCCTAAGATAAAAGGAAAATATAATGGACAAGCCAAAGAAGGAGAGCAAAGGTAAGACTGCAAATTACAGACATGAAGGCAGGAGAGATGGGATAGTAGACAAGGTGGTTGGTTGCCTCAAATGTAATGTGATTGCAGTTCAATCCCTAGCACCAATTAGAAGTGATCCCCAGGCAAATGGCTAGTGATTAGGGGAGCCACCAGGAGGAGAACTGGGGGAGCTCATAGAGACAGTCTGTACTGTGGATTAAGCTAGGGGTTTCAAACATGTCAAGCAATGCTCTAGCTCATTAGCTATTTCCTGGTTCCAACAGCAAGCATTTTTACCACATTAGATTACATAAATATATTTATTGTACCCCTTTGACTGAAAAAATACAAACTGAGAAAACACTATAATGGATTTAGTTTATTTAAATATAGAAATCAATTTAACAATGCAATATTAGAGAATCAATTAAACTATTTTCCTATACAACACCTGAACAAGTTTACATGTGCAATGATTCCAGGGTGATAATTAAAAGTAAAAAAATTAAGAATTGGGCCCGGAGAGAGAGCACAGCGGCATTTGCCTTGCAAGCAGCCAATCCAGGACCAAAGGTGGTTGGTTCGAATCCCGGTGTCCCATATGGCCCCCAGTGCCTGCCAGAAGTTATTTCTGAGCAGACAGCCAGGAGTAACCCCTGAGCAACGCTGGGTGTGGCCCAAAAACTAAAAAATAAATAAATAAATAAATAAAATAAAATTAACAATTGAAATAATTCTGAGTAAAAATGAAATAAGGTAAATTAATATAACAAAAATATAAGCAACAAAGTATTTGAGTTTTGCATTTATGGACTCAAAGAACATTTGAATTGAATCATTTCTGAATGACATTATGTTCACATCTAAATATTCTTATCAAGTAAAAATGACAAACTCCCCAAAGCATTTGCCTTGCGCCAGGAGCAATTTCTGAGGGCACAGCCAGGAGTAACCAAAGTGTCACCGGGTGTGGCCCAAAAACAACAACAAAAAAATAAAATAAAAGATAAACTCCAAATATTATAATGACATAAAAAGTATAAGTAATTTCAAAAGTATCATTCATGTCACAATAAAACATTACACTAAAAAAAAAAGATGAGTGTGGGGCCAGGAAACTTGACTTGCATTTCATAGGGCATTTTCTTTGCCAACCTGAGACCAAGATGAGTTTGATGTCTAATATACCATATGGTTCCCTGGGTATTACCTCCAAGAGTAATTACTGAATGCAGAGCCAGGAGTAACTCCTGTGCATCCCTAAGTGTGGCTCCAAAACAAAACAAAACCATACATCTGACATTTGTACTACCTAAAACTTATATGTACTACCAAAAATACATAAAACTATTCAGAGCAAGTTCTAAATTTTCAAAATAAAATCTTAGCAGCTAGAGAAGATAACACAACAGATAAAACACCTGGGTTCAATCCCTGGCATCACATATGTTCACTCAAATCCTACCGGAGGTTGGTGCAAAGAGCCAAGAGAAAACCCTGAGAAAGTGTGGCCCAAAAACAAAACAGAAAAACAAACAAATGTAATATCTTAATGTTAATATTAGTTTGTTCATGTCTAAAATGTAAAGAGTGAAAAAGTAGAATGTCTTCGGGTCTCTTTCTATCATAAAATACTCAAATTCTTACCATGAATATATATATATATATATATATATATATATATATATATATACATGCATGTATACAGGTACATATATATCTTTTAGAAAAACATATACACTGGTAATCCTTGCTAATCTCTAAATACAAACTGAGAACTCAGATTTCTATCAAGAAATTCAGTGATTTTGAAGTGACAATTGTATTTATTTATACAAAAGATGATGGCAATTAGGATGCTAACTGTTCTTCCACTGAGAGGAAAATCCTATTAAAGACAACCCATCACATCATGTTTAACTAACCAGGACACTGACATACAGAAAGCATGGATCAATACTGCTCATTGTGACACTTGAGTCACTACTTTCTTTTTTTTTATATTAAAAAAGCTTATTACATTTATTTATATATCTAAAACCTCCATAGTTTAATGTATTTTATTTTTTTTAATTTATTTAAACACCTTAATTACATACATGATTGTGTTTGGGTTTCAGTCATGTAAAGAACACCACCCATCACCAGTGCAACATTCCCATCACCAATGTCCCAAGTCTCCCTCCTCCCCACCCGACCCCCGCCTGTACTCTAGACAGGCTCTCCATTTTCCTCATACATTCTCGTTATTAGGACAGTTCAAAATGTAGTTATTTCCCTAACTAAACTCATCACTCTTTGTGGTGAGCTTCCTGAGGTGAGCTGGAACTTCCAGCTCTTTTCTCTTTTGTGTCTGACTTGGCCTCAGTGAGCAACAATTTGCTAGTAAAACTGAAATTAAAAAAAAAGAAACAAGACTGTGGTATCAGAGTAATAGATTGAGTAGGGCGTTTGCCTTGCATGCAACCAACCTGGATTTGATCCAGGCATTCCGTGTGGTTGACATAGCCTGCCAGGAGTGATTTCTGAGCACAGAGCCAAGAATAACCTGAGAGCTACTGGGTATGACCCAAAAACAAAAAACACAAAAAACTGAATTTTGACACAGAAAAACATACAGGACAAGAAACTAGTTCCGGACGGTAGATATCTCAAGGGACAGTAAGTGTAGAGAGCTTTAAGGAATCATTTTTATTTCTTTAGAAAAAAATAACCCTCAGGGGCCAGAGAGATAGCACAGCCATAGGGTGTTTGTTTGCCTTGCATACTCCTGAATCCCAGCATCCCATATGGTTTCCAGAGCCTGCCAGGAGTAATCCCTAAGTGCAGTCAGGTGTGGCCCAACCTCCCCAAAAAATAGAATAAAAAAGGAACAAAAAGAAACAAAAAAAGATAAAAAAAAAAAAAAAGAAAACACCCACAGAGCAAAGGTTAATATTTATAAAACCTACATGCCAGGCAAATAGCTACGTATTATTATTTTACATTTTATTTTCTAATAATAGTAAATATTTTATTATTTTAAAATTTAACTTTATATATGGGGCCAGCCTTTCATGCGACTGATCCAGAACAAACCTGGGTTTGATCCCTGGCATCTCATAAGGTCCCCCAAGCCAGAAGCAACCAATTTCTGAGTGCATAGCCAGGAGTAACCCCTGAGTGTCACCTGATGTAACCCCAAATCAAAACAAACAAAAATTTAACATTATATAGATTCATGTTAATTTCTTGCTTCTCTACATGAGTCAATCCTGAAATCATATTCCTGGAAAGCTTAGAAAGCACAAATTTCTTCACAAGCCAATTGAAATTACAAAATCTTCTTATTCCCAAATCTGCTTTCAAAATACTTCAACTAATACTGGAAGTCATTTTTCCAGTACATGCATATCTTATCATATTTTAAAGCACTATTTCATCAACTAGATGCTCCCCATATTACTGAGAGCTCAGATGACAATATGTAAGGGAGAAAACCTGCCACAGGGTACAGATATTTACTGAGCAGCATGGCTAGTCAGATTTTTTTTTTTCTGTACTGAATCTGCTTCCTGTTTTCAAGATAATTTTCACTAAATTTAAGTGTTAAAAATCAAAACACAGAGTCCAGAACAACAAAACAGTGGGTAGGGCATTTGCATTGCATGCAGCTAAATACAGTTCAATTCAATCACCAGCAGCCTATATGAGTCCCCTGAGCACTGCCAGGATTAAGCCTGGAGCATGAAGACAGGAGTTTTCCCTGAACACCACAGGGTTTGCTCCAAGGCAGGGGTGGAAAAGGAGGGAGATGGGGGCCATTGGTGGTGGGAATGTTGCACTGGTGAAGAGGGGCATCCTTTTTTGTAACTGAAACCCAACTACAAACATGTTTATAATCATGGTACATAAATACAGATATTAATTAAAAATAAAATAACTTGTTCAAATAATAAAAAATAATCAAAGCTTAAAGTTAAAAAAAAACTTAAGTGAATATAATTTTTGGGGGGTTGTTGGGTCACACCTGGCAACATTTAGGGTTTACTTCTGGCTCTATGCTCAGAAATCACCCTGTCAGGCTCGGGGGCCATATGAGATACCTGGAATTGAACCACTGTCTGTCTTGGATCGGCTGCGTGCAAGGCAAACGCCCTAAAGCTATGCTATCTTTCCAGCCTTCATTAAGTGGATATAATATTAAAGTAGTAATGTTTTACTTCCTAAAAATATTACTCTTGAAAGAATGATATACATGAATAATAATTTATTTGAATTCATGCTTCAAAAACCACCAATAGTAAAACATAGAACAAAAGAAAAAAATATGTCATGTACATTAGAGAGAAATGGTTACTGTAATAAACAATTACATCTCTCTTGGAAAATAGGAAAATTAATTAAGAAAACAAACAGAAAAAGGGGCTGGAGCGATGATGCAAGCGGTAAGGGGTCTGCCTCGCCTGCGCTAGCCTAGGACAGACTACAGTTCAATCATCTGGCATCTCGTATGGTCCCCCAAGCCAGGAGCACACAGCCCAGAGTTACCCCTAAGCATCACCGAGTGTGGCACCCCCACAATCAAAACAAACAAACAAAAAACAATTTTCTTAAGTCATTTATATAAGAATGTTCATCAAAGCATTATTGGTATTAATAAAAAATGTAAACATCTTAGGTAATAACAGAATAATTATGCCCATTTTATAAATCTATACAATATGATTTGTATGACTGTAAAAAGAGTTAAAAAGATGTGTAATGATGCAAAAAATATTAACTATGCATTGAGATAAAGATAAATAAAAATGTGAAATAGCAAAATAAAGTATTAAATAGCACTGTGCAATCTTTGTTATTATTTAAAATGTTTATACATGTTCATAAGACTCTACACAAAAGTATTAATGTTGGCAATGCTTTTTGGATGAGGGATTATAGAGATTGTGGGAAATCAGATAATTCAAACAAAGAGTAGTCTGAAGTTTCTAATAATGCCACAAGGTAATATAAAAAAAGAACTGAAACGAACCCACTGGATTTCAAAATTAGCCTTGAGGTAAACAGAACGTGTCATAGTTGCAGGAATAAAAAAATTTTCACATGAAAAATAAAAAATGTCCTTCCAAAGTTCACTTTAATGAACTTTCATTGATATGCCAGTCTCTGAAACCTGGGAACAGATTCCTTTACATAACAAAATTAATTTGTGCATATGTGATTCAAATGAAGGATAGGGAGGTTAATTTCCAAATTCAAAATAAAGAGGAAAAAGAATCACAGAAAAAAAGATGTTATGCTTTGAAGATGGAGGAAAGTGCCCACAAAAATTATGAACGAAGGTAGCTTACTTCATTCATATTTATGAGACTTCTGATTTCATAACTACAGTAAATAAATCTGTGTTGTTTAAGGCTACTGAGTCAGTAGTGATTTGCTATAACCTCAATAAAGAATGCCTCTGTTTGGTTAAGACACTTGAATATATTTACAAAAAAAAAAGAAGGAAGATGATGATCTAAAGACAAATTGAGAGTGAGAATTTGTATTTGACAAATTTTATTGATAAAACTTGAATAAATGTTATGCCTCCTTACATCCCAATTATCTCTGTGAATTCTTACATCAACTATGTATTGATTTTAATACATAAAAAATAGGAGAACAATTGATAATCAAATCAATTTAAATAAAGAAACTGAATATAAAATACAAATTTAAAAATTAACCTTGAATAAAGATAGACTCTCAAATCAATGGTATTAATAGCCTTGAATATTCTGAGACTGACCCAATTAATTTTTGATAAAGGGGGCAAGAAATACAAAGTGGAGCAAGGAAATTCTCTTCAAAAAGTGGTGCTGGGAGTAGGGACCCCCGGCGTCCATGGTGAGTGCACTCTTTTAGGGCGCTCACACGTGGACGACCCGCAGCCGCCAGCCACCCTGCGCGCGACCCCCCCCCCCATAGACTGCAGAGGCCAGCCCCGCCAACGGGGAGTAGGGACCCCCGGCGTCCATGGTGAGTGCACTCTTTTAGGGCGCTCACACGTGGACGACCCGCAACCGCCAGCCACCCTGCGCGCGACCCCCCCCCCATAGACTGCAGAGGCCAGCCGCGCCAACGGGGAGTAGGGACCCCCGGCGTCCATGGTGAGTGCACTCTTTTAGGGCGCTCACACGTGGACGACCCGCAGCCGCCAGCCACCCTGCGCGCGACCTCCCCCCATAGACTGCAGAGGCCAGCCGCGCCAACGGGGAGTAGGGACCCCCGGCGTCCATGGTGAGTGCACTCTTTTAGGGCGCTCACACGTGGACGACCCGCAGCCGCCAGCCACCCTGCGCGCGACCCCCCCCCATAGACTGCAGAGGCCAGCCGCGCCAACGGGGAGTAGGGACCCCCAGCGTCCATGGTGAGTGCACTCTTTTAGGGCGCTCACACGTGGACGACCCGCAGCCGCCAGCCACCCTGCGTGCGACCCCCCCCCCCCATAGACTGCAGAGGCCAGCCGCGCCAACCGGGGAGTAGGGACCCCAGGCGTCCAGGGTGAGTGCACTCTCCTAGGGCGCTCACAGGTGGACGACCCGCAGCCGCCAGCCACCCTGCGCGCGACCCCCCCCCCATAGACTGCAGAGGCCAGCTGGTTGGCACAGAGACCACACCACCCGTTGCCTCAACTTCCAGGCCCCAGAGTTCATCCCACCAGACCCGAGCGTAGACTGGGGAGGACATTCCCTAGTACCTAGTGGGCCGGAGTCACCTGCCCAGCTGGGACAGGTGGGACGAATAGACTAGGTGAGCTTGGGCCTGCCCCCTGGACCTTTAGGTAACCTAGAGCAACCTAGCCCCGAGCACCAGAGTGGACCGGAGACCCCCCCTAGGGCTGAGAGCAGCTACCGGGAGGGCTTGACTGGGGGAATTTCTTCCGCGGTAACTCGGAGGAGCAGAGCTTCATTGACCCCCAGATAAGGGAGGGAACAGAGAGTCAGGCTCAACAGCGCCCGCAACCAGTGTGGCCAGAAGCGGAACTACACCTGCTGACAGAAATTAAGAGGAAGACTGACTTCCAAGTAGTAGAGGAGAGGAGAAAAAGGAGAGGAGAAACAGTGCCCCCCACCACTGTGGTCAGGAAAGGGCCAGTACTAGCTGCCAACAAAAGGGGAAAACAACTAACCAGGCCACATAAAGAGTACAGGAGGATCAAAACCTCAGCGAGTTCACCCAAAAGTCCCTCTAGAACCACCCTCAGGGAGGGAACCAACTCCCACACCACAGGGGATCAAAACAGGTGAAAATTAGAAGCACAGCACTCTAAAACACACCATTAAATACAAAGAAGTATGCGTAAATCAAGGAGATCACTAATATCTGGAGATATGGTGACAAACTCTTGCAAGCTTCCAAGTGCACCAAAACGCATAGATACACGCGATGAAGACCTAAAAGCAGCCATGAGGAAGGAAATGCAAGAATTAATAAAAGGAATGAGAGAAACCCTAGCTATCGAGTATAAGAAATCTATGGATGAACAAATCAGCCAAATTAAAGAAGAAATGTTAAAGAACATGAGAGATTCCATACAAAAAGAAGTGAAGGAATTAACAGACAAAGTAACAAGCCTTACAAGCAGAAACACAGAATTGGAGAAACACATTGAAGAACTCGAAGGAAAGCTGCAAACAAAAAATGATCAAGAAACCAACAAAGAAATAAAAGGCAAAGCACTGGAAGGAAAGGTCCAGTATCTAATGAACAAGGACAAAAGAAACAACCTAAGAATTGTGGGTATACCAGAAGGGGAGGAAGTAGGGAAAGGGGAAGAACAAGTAGTCAGAGAGATAATAGCGGAGAACTTCCCCACCCTCTGGAAGGATACTGCAATGCCAATACAGGAAATAAAAAGAGTTCCCAATAAGATAGACCCCAATAAACAAACACCAAGACACATGGTAATCCAATTGGCAAAAAACAAAGAGAAAGAAGAACTCCTTAAAGCAATAAGGAAGAAAAGAAACCTCAAGTACCAAGGTAGGGACATAAGAATCAAACCAGATCTCCCATTTGAAATAATTCAAGCAAGAAGACAATGGAATGACATATTTAAACGACTGAATGAAAGAAATTTCCAACCTAGGGTCCAATACCCAGCAAAACTTACATTCATATGGGAGGATAGACTAAAAACATTCTCAAACAAGAACGAATTTGAACTATTTGTGCAAACAAAACCGATCCTAAACGACTTACTCAAAGACGAATTACACAATCCAAACCCCCGATTGTAACAAAAACCACCCTACACAACACAACTACACAACAATCCTCTCTCTCAATAATCTCCCTAAATGTTAACGGACTAAACTCTCCAATTAAAAGACACATAATAGAGAACTGGATTAGGAAAAATAAACCGGACTTCTGCTGTCTGCAAGAAACACACCTACAGATGCAGGATAAGCACAGGCTTAGAATAAAAGGATGGAAGGTAATTATTCAGGCCAATGGAAAACAAAAAAGAGCAGGGACAGCAATTCTTATATCAGACCAAATTGCATTCAACCTCAAGAAAGTGATCAGAGACAAAGAGGGTCACTACTTACTGATCAGGGGAACATTAGATCAAGAAACACTAACCCTGGTCAATATCTATGCACCTAATGTAGAGCCAGCAAAATATGTGAGGCAACTACTGGCAAACCTGGAGAAACACATGAAGGGAAATGTGATAATAGCAGGGGACCTCAATACTCCACTATCACCACTGGACAGATCCACCAAACAGAAAAATAGCAAAGAAATAAGAGCTCTGAATGAAAAATTAGAAGATTTAGGGCTAATAGACTTATATAGAGCCCTCCACCCCCAGAAAGCAGAATACACATTCTTCTCAAGCCCACATGGAACCTTCTCCAGAATAGACCATATATTAGGATACAAAGCCAACCTATATAAGACCACAAAGGTAAGGATCATTAGAAGTACCCTCTCAGATCACTATGCCACAGAGCTCAAAATTGAGGTCAAGAAGAAGCAATGGACAAAAACTAATACCTGGAGATTAAACAACATGCTGCTCAACAACAGCTGGATCAAAGAACAACTCAAGGAAGAAATAAAAAGATTCCTTGAGACAAATGACAATGAAGAGACAACATGTCAAAATTTATGGGACACAGCAAAAGCAGTAATTAGGGGGAAACTCATAGCAATACAGGCCTATGTCAAGAATCAGGAAAATAACAAAACCAACAGTTTAAAAGATCACCTCAAAGAATTGGAACATCAGCAACAGAGAAGTCCAACCACATCCAGAAGCAAGAAATAATAAAAACCAGAGCAGAAATAAACAACATAGAAACCAAGAAAACAATACAAAAAATCAATGAGACCAGGAGTTGGTTTTTCGAAAAAATAAACAAGATAGACAAACCACTGGCAAAACTCACCAAAAAAAAGAGAGAAAACACCCAAATCAGTAGGATCACAAATGAAAGGGGAGAGATTACAACAGAACCCCAAGAAATACAACATATCATGAGATCATATTATGAACAACTATACTCAACTAGGCAAGAGAACCCAGTAGAAATCGATAGATTCTTGGAAAAACACCCTCTTCCAAGACTGGAAAAGGAAGATCTAGAAATCCTAAACAGACCAATCACCTCAGAGGAAATTGAAGATGTAATTAAAAAACTCCCTAAGAACAAAAGCCCAGGCCCAGATGGATTTACAGGTGAATTCTATCAAACATTTCAAGAAGACTTACTACCACTTTTCCATAGGCTCTTCCAAACCATAGAAAAAACAGGAATCCTCCCCAACTCCTTTTATGAGGCTAATATCACACTCATTCCCAAAGAAGGCAAAGACACTACCAAAAAAGAAAACTACAGACCAATCTCACTAATGAACATAGATGCAAAGATACTCAATAAAATATTAGCAAACCGAATCCAGCACTTCATCAAAAAGATCATACATCACGATCAAGTGGGATTCATCCCAGGAATGCAAGGTTGGTTCAACATACGCAAATCAATCAACATTATACACCACATCAACAACATGAAAGACAAAAACCACATGATCATATCAATCGATGCAGAGAAGGCATTTGACAAAATCCAACATCCTTTCATGTTAAAGACACTCAGCAAAATAGGGTTAGAAGGAACCTTCCTCAAGATAGTTACAGCTATCTATGAAAAGCCTACAGCCAACATTATACTCAATGGTGAGAAACTAGAAGCATTCCCACTAAGATCAGGAACTAGGCAAGGCTGTCCACTCTCTCCACTCTTATTCAATATAACCTTAGAAGTCCTAGCAATAGCAATCCGACAAGAGAAGGAAATCAAAGAAATTCAAATTGGGAAAGAGGAACACAAGCTATCTCTCTTTGCCGACGATATGATGATATACATCGAAAACCCTAAAGAGTCCACAGTAAAACTCCTAGAAACAATTAACCAATACAGCAAAGTGGCTGGTTACAAAGTCAATACACAAAAGACAGTAGCGTTTCTATATACAAACAATGAAGTTGAGGAGAGAGAGATTAAAAATACAATTCCATTTAAGATAGTATCAAAAAATATCAAGTATCTAGGAATCAACCTTACAAGAGAAGTGAAAGACCTATACCAGGGAAACTTCAAAACACTCCAGAAAGAAATTGAAGATGATCTAAAGAAATGGAAGAACATCCCATGCTCATGGATAGGTAGAATTAACATAATCAAAATGACTATCCTACCCAAACTCCTATATAGATTTAATGCAATCCCTATCCAAATCCAGACACAATTCTTTAAAGAATTAGAACAAGCATTCACAAAATTCATCTGGAACCACAAAAGACCCAGGATAGCCAAACAAATACTGAAAAACAAGAAGCTGGGAGGCATCTCCTTACCTAACTTGAAACTATACTATAAAGCCATAGTAATCAAAACAGCATGGTACTGGAACAGAGACAGGACATCAGACCAGTGGGTCAGAACAGAATTCCCAGACATAAACCCCCAGGTATATAGCCAACTAATATTTGATAAAAGAGGCAAGAATCTGAAATGGAACAAAGAAAGCCTATTCAACAAATGGTGTTGGTACAACTGGAAAACCACATGTACGAAAGTGAAAGTCAACCCATACCTTACTCCTTATACAAAAATCAACTCAAAGTGGATCAAAGACCTTGAAATCAGACCCGAATCCATAAAGTTTATTGAGAATAAAATAGGCAGAACACTCAAAGACCTATATATCAAAAAGGTCTTTGAGAATGGAGCACCAATGGCAAGAACGTTAGCATCAAATATAAACAAATGGGACTACATCAAACTAAAAAGCTTCTGCATGGCAAAAGAAACCCTGCTTAACGCAAGAAGACAGCTAACAGAATGGGAAACAATCTTTTCACTCGACATATCAGATAAAGGGCTGATATCTAGAACATACAAAGCACTCAGAAAGCTGAGCCCCCCAAAACCAAACAAAGCTATAAAAAAATGGGGAGACGAAATGAATAGACACTTCTCTGAGGAAGACAGAAGGATGGCCAACAAACACATGAAAACATGCTCACCTTCACTCATCATCAGGGAGATCCAAATCAAGACAACAATGAGATACCACCTTACACCAGTGAGGATGGCCCACATCAAAAATAATAGAAACAACCTTTGTTGGCGGGGATGCGGTATGAAAGGAACTCTCATCCACTGCTGGTGGGAATGTCCCCTGGTCCAACACCTATGGAGGAAAGTCTGGAGAGTGCTCAAAGAACTCAGAATTGAGCTGCCATTTGACCCAGCAATTGCCCTCCTAGGCATATACCCACAAGATGGAAGGACATTCATTCCAAAATACGTATGCACCCCACTATTTATCGCAGCACTCAGTATAATAGCCAAATCTTGGAACCAACCTAGGTGTCCAACAACGGATGAATGGATCATTAAGATGTGGTACATATACACAATGGAATATTACATGGCAGTTAGAAATGATACAATCACAGACTTTGCAGCAACGTGGATGGACCTAGATCATGTTATGTTAAACGAAGTAAGCCAGAAGACAAAAGATAAACACAGAATGGTAGCACTATTCTGAAACACCTAGAACATATATTTTATACACAACTAATACCTAACAATCATATAACAGGGTTTAACAGGGTAGAAACTCCGATCACTGTAATAGTCAACATATACGTGGGAGCAGTGTCCAAAATACATGAAAAAAGAACAATGCAAACTCTTGACTGCACATTATACCACAAGGAAAACAGCAACAACAGAAACAGCAACATGGAGAGAACAGGTATGTAACCAGACTCCTACAACAAAGGCCCACAATAATCCCTTAGAGATCGTAAACAGGAACACAAGTATAGAACACCGCGGGAAATCACGTAATGCAATGGCAACATACCATAACACTACGTTTTAATCCCTTTACCTTACTATATTTTAAAAATAACCTCTCAGCTTTTCTTTCCACAGGCGCCCTTAGATACAAAGGGCGGACAAACTAAGATGGCAATTCGGGATACCACACGAGATACCATACCTTGCTTGCACTATGAGACGGCCACGAGAAAACTCTTTAACATACACTTTATCTCTAGGTTAAACCTTCTTTTAGGAATCGAAGCACGTGACCAGTCAGACCACCAAAGCAGTACCTGCGATGTACAGACCTAAACTACAGGCTCTAGTCATCGAACACATTCAACCAAACCAGCATTCCCTTGCTATTCTCTCCTTTCTTCTCTCTATTTTTTTTCTCTTCTCTTTTCTTTTTCTCTTCTACTCTTCTCTTTACTTTTTTCCCTTTCTCTTCTCCCTTTCTACGGTATTTTCTCTTTTCTCTTCCTTCATACCCCTCCCATATACCTTCCCCTTTCTCCCCCCCGGAAATCCAACTATCCCTTCACCCCTCAATCCCATCCAGATCTCCCACCATATTAAAACTCTCCACCCTCAGTCCTTAATCTTTTAGGCATCAAGATCGACCTCCTACCCAATGAACCAGTACCCAGCACCCAGGCGAGGGGACACCCAACCGAACCCACACATCGTCTCCTGCAAGAAAAGACAGCCAACTCCCCTGTGGACACATGCTGCGAGACCCTCCCTACCAACTCCCCCTAACATGGACTGTTTCTTGAAACCGGACTTAGGTCCAATAGTATCCCCAATGCAAGAACTCTTCCAAGACCTCCCAGCTGCAAATTTTTACCAATCTGAAGGGGGGCAGGGGGTGTGATTGGAAGATGCCTGGGAACCCACACACCACAAGAAAAATCCAAAAGACAATGGGAAAACTGTACTTCCAACATAGGCATAAGACCTGTAATACACCAACTCTTTACCTGTTCTCTCCCAAATGCAAAGTAGTCTTTTGCACCACGTTGGTCCTTTAAAAACTTCGCTAACTCATTTTATTTTTTTTATTTTTTTTAATTAACTTATTTATTTAAATGTTTGCCTTACATATACATTTGTGGGCACATACACTTTTATTTCCTTTTTTTTTTTTTTTTTTAATCGTCTTTGGGTATGTGACCTATCTCTGTTACCCACTCTGTCCACCCCAAATACTCCGACATATAATGGAGCACCACTTCCCCCTGCAAAGGCACACTAAATAAAGGGGAAATCTTACATATTTAAAAAAAAAAAGAGCTCTTATCTACTAGAGATAGGAACTCATAGTTGTTTACAATACAGGGTTATCTCCTACCTTGAAAATATGTCAAGTGGAATCAACTTAGACCTCAGGTGATTAGATACCATTCAACCAGCCTTGAACCCTGGATCCCAGACATAGAAACGGCACAGCTCCTCACAACAGCTGTAAGAAACAATCTCCATCTGGGACAGCCTTATTACTGCAGGGTCAACAACAAGGGCCAGCTCTAACATGATATCTCGACAATGAGGAAAATGTGAACAACTTGACCTTAGAGCAGTTTAGCCTACCTCACCAGCTAACGACAAGACAAAACCAGAAGACGCAGCACCCTTTGGTAGGTCCAAAAGCCAAGATCGTGATTTACAGATGACTGGATACTAGAACCACGACCAGACTGTATACATCTTGGGACCAATAAAAAAGCCCTAGTCTAGGGTTTGAACTAAGACCTGCACAATAAGCATGATCCCCAGTCCCAAAGGTCCGGCAGAGACAATTGTAACGGAAAGGGGCTTCTGGAAGAACAAAGAAAGACGCTATCCTAGATGCCTTCCTAGGTTCAGCGCAAAGACCAAGATCACCAACCACAGAAGATGGATTAAAATGGCACTGAGGTAACAGAACCTCTAGATTCACAAAGACTGACTTCACCATAAGTCCCACCTCAGGATATGTACAGATACTGGGACTGCTAAACACAGAGCTCTGACGGTATCACACTAGACAGAGCAGAAGCCTTCCACACACCAAAAAAAAAAAAAAAAAAAAAACCACAACCTGGAGAGTAATGATCCTGAGCAAAGACTAGAGCTGATTCCATGACAGTATACTCCAAGGACGGAGAAACCCCATATCTTATAGGGCAAGTGAATTCCTTTTCGAATGACCCCAATATTTACTGTGCCAGGGCAGGAGGGAAAAAAAAAATACAAAAAACACAAAACCTTGGTTATGTATATATATATATCTTACCTTCATTTATTATTGTTATTATTTTTTTTATTTACCTAGCTATTTTGGTCGATTCCTCAGTTTGGATGTGATTATTGAAATTGTTGGCCCCAATTATTCTTTTTTTTTTTTTTCTTTTCTTTCTCTTCCTTTCTTTTCTTTCGTTATGTGCTACACCATGTTTCTTATTTCAAGACCACGGCGTGTTTTTTGTTTGTTTGTGTTTGTTTTTAGTTTGTTTTGGTTTGTTTTTTATCTGTTTTTTTGTGGTGCTTATCGTTATAGCTGGAGTCCTCACTGGATATTTGACACTTCTTTTGGTACTGGTGGAGTGTTTCAACTTCTTTTTCTCCTTCATTTCCCAAATCGATGATGAGAACCTCTAGAAGGATTCTGCCCATTTTCGGGGTATTAAACTCTTACCCCGGTTTATTTATTTTCTCTTTTTCAGGCAAAACCACGCAACTTGAACTAGCTACCCCTGCCCCTACTTAGAGGGGGAAATAAGGGAGGCATCAAGACCAAACTGATGCAAGACTACTAAGTAGTTGGTTAGAGACAGAGGGGACCACATATTCTAGCCGCCCTGGGGGTGAGGGAAGAGGAAATGGGAGGTAAGACAGAAACGGGGGTGTAGGGAGGACAATTTGGGAATGGGAATCCCCCCTGATTTTATGTAAATATGTACCTAAAATATTATTGTCAACAATATGTAAGCCACTATGATCAAAATAAAAATTATATTAAAAAAAAAAAGTGGTGCTGGGAAAACTGGTCAGCTAAAGGCAAAAAAAAAAGAAAAAAAAACTAGATCTGACTTGTATATAACTTTATGCACAAAGATCAAATCAAAATGGACTAAAGACCTCAATGTCAGATCTGAAACCATAAGGTACATAGATGAAAACATAGGCAGAACAAAAGACATTCAAACTAAAGCATCTTCACGGAAGAAACACCACCAGCCAAGCAAGTGGAAGCAAAGATAAATGGTCTACAGTAAACTGAGAAGCTTCTGCCTCTCAAAGGAAACAGTGACTGGCATACAAAGACTACCCAACAACAGAATGGGAGAAACAATTCACCCAATAGTCTTCTGATAAGGGGTCAATATATAAAAAGTGATAAAACTCATCAAGAAAAAAAATCTAACCCCATTCAGAAATGGGGAGAAGAAATGAACGAACATTTCCTCAAATAAGAAATACAGATAGCCAAAAGGCACCTGAAAAATGTTGCACATTATTAACCATCATGAGATGTAAATCAAAACAAATAATGAGGTATCATCTCACACCACAGAGACTGACACATATCACACACACACACAAAAAAAAACAAAACAAGAATAACCAGTACTGGTGTGGATAAGGGGAGAAAGAGACTCTTATTCACTGCTAGTGGTAATGCCCTTTAGTCCAGCCTTTATAGAAAACAATATGGCTATTCCTCAAAAAGCTAGAAATTGAGCTTCCATATGATCCAGCAATAGCATTCATAGGAACTCCAAAACACAATACAGAAAAGCCCTCTGCATTCCTCTGTTCATCTCAGCTTTATATCTAGAAACAATCCAAGAGCCCAAGAACAGATAACAGTGGATGAAGAAATTGGTACATATACATAATGGAATACTATACAGCTGTTAGAAAAAAAATGAAGTCATGAAATTTATTTATGTATGCATAGATATGGAGAGTATTATGCTGAGTAAAATCAGAACAAGAGGGATAGACATAAAATAATCTCACTCATTTCTGGAATATAATAAAAAAAAGATAGTACGATAATAATATCTAGAGACAGGAAGATCAGTCAATGGCAGGAAGCTTGCCACAAATAGTGGAACAAATAGATAGAGAAGGGATCACTACAGCAATGGTAGTTGGAACTGATCACTCTGGACAAAAACTGGGTGTTAAACCGAGATAATGTGATATAAGTGATATGCATGGCACCCCTTCATTAACAATAATGCAAATCATAGTGTCTCAAAAAATAAGAGAGAAGTGGGAGAGAAGGAGAGAAGGATGAAAGGGATGAGAGAGAGAGAGAGAGAGAGAGAGAGAGAGAGAGAGAGAGAGAGAGAGAAGAAGAGAGAGAGAGAGAGACTGAGAATATCTTGGTCCCAGAGGAAGGCAGTGGGGAGGAGAAAAACTGTGGACATTTGTGGCAGGAAGTGTTCAAGGGTAAAGGATGGTGAACAAAATAGAATAACTTTGTATTCATGATGTTTAAATAAAAAGAAATACTTTTCTTTGGTACTTCTGACACACTTTAAGTAACAAAATTGCAAACCATGGTGGTTAAAAGGAAAATGAAAATGAGGAAAAGAGTAAAAATTTATTTGCCCTAGAGGCAGGGGTGGGGTGGGGTGGGAGGGAAATTGGAGACATATGTTTCAGGCAGTGAACACTTAATTTGGATAGTATATGAAACTAACTATCAACAGCCCTTTTACTTTTTATCACATGGTGATTCAATAAAAATTTAAAAATAAGAGGGCCAGAGCAGTGGCGCAAGCAGTAAGGCATCTGCCTTGCTCACACTAGCCTATGACAGACTGTGGTTCGATCCCCCAGCATCCCATGTGGTCCCCCAAGCCAGGAGCGATTTTTGAGTGCATAAGGAGTAACCTCAGAGCGTCACCGGATGTGGCCCTAAAAATAAAACACCAAAAAAATTAAAAATAAAAAAAAAATATATATATATATATATAAAAAAAAGAAGAATCAGCCTTAGGGAACCAGAGCAATATCACAGCATATAGAGCTTTGCCTTGCATATTGTCAACCCAGGATGCTGAGTCCCCCACACTCATATAGTTCGTTCACTCAGCACCACCAGGTATGGCCCCAAAACAAACAATAATATTATTCTTGGACAGGAAATATTCTTTCACTGACACAGAAAGGGAGGAAGGGTATCTAAACAGGTAAGTACAAAGTAATTTATGAATTCACATTTGACTCCCAGGACCACAGGCAGCACTTACTCAAGTAACTATTTGATGTAGAGAAAGCATCAAGAACTTGCAGATATTCTCTCTCTTGAAATGTGACAAGGTAGAAATTATACTTGACAGGGATTGGAAGCAGTTGCAAAACCAGCTGAGGTTCAATAGCAATTATATTTCATTCAAAATTTTATACTGAGAAATGTAGTAGGCACCACTTTAACAAAGTGATCAAAGTTAAGATTACCAACAAAGTTACAACAAAAAAATTAAGTTGCTAATTTGTTTTCTACTCCTTGGACAGTTAACTCCATACATCATTGTTTGGAATTTTGGTGCCTATTTGAAATGATCTTTAGCTAGGCCAAATAGTTAAAATATGATTCCCCACTGTGAGTGTTGCCTGTGCGTGTTTTTCCACTGTCCTGTCCTGAAACCTCTTGGGAGTGGGCCAAAAAGGGCCCACAAAAATAGCTCTCCCAGAGGCATATCCATGGGCCAGAGCTCCAAAGAACTGTGTCGGGTCATGAAAACCGGTTATCTGCAGTTTTCTATAGAAAGGAAGGTCCCCTGTTTGTGACATCAGGCTGGAAAAATCTACGCCCACCCAGTGATTCCCGACTGTGAGTGTTGCCTGTGCGTGTTTTTCCACTGTCCTGTTTCTGAAACCTCTTGGGAGTGGGCCGAAAAGGGCCCAAAAAAAATTGCTCTCCCAGAGGCTCCAGAAGAGCACAGCTGCTCCACATCACAGCCACACACTCTTTCTAACCAATGAACCCCAACACAACACGCAGAAAAAAATCACATTACAAGCGTGACAATGGGGAACCTCGCAGGCAAACACCATGCACAGAGAATGAAGAACATAGCTCGGATAATGTAAAAAATTCCAACCATCTGATTAACCTCTCAGATAAGGAGTTTAGAATAGCAATATGGAACATGTTTGTAGAACTCAAAGAAAGCATAGATCGATCTGAACAGAACACAAAGACAGAAATCAGAAAACTCCAAACTGAAATAACAGATGTAAAAAACATGGTAGCTGAACTGAAAAACTCAGTGGATGGCCTCTCCAGCAGGGTAACAGCAGCTGAGGAGAGAATCTGTGTACTGGAAGATGAGATGCAGAAAAACTCAACACAGCTGAATAAATTGGAAAATAACCTTAAGACAAATGGTCAGGCAATGGAAAAAGTACTCAAGGAATGTGAAAAGATGATAATAGAATTCTTTGATAAACTCAACAGAAACAACATAAGAATCATTGGACTCTCAGAGACCCAGGTAGGAGATCTCCAGGAAGAATCAACTGTCAAAGACATCATCAAAGAGATACTCCAGAGTTAAAGACTACATGCAATCAAATTCTGTATGCCCGAAGAGTACCAGCCAAAAGAGACCCAAAGAAAAACACCCCAAGACACAACCTCGTTATGATGACAAATCCCAGAGATAGAATACTGAAAGCTGCAAGATCAAAAAGGGAAATTACATTCAAAGGAGCATCCCTAAGACTTACAGCAGACATGTAACTCTCAAGGCCAGAAGACAGTGGTGGGATATTGTGACAAGAATAAAATGGATGCCTCACTGAAAAATATGGCACCCAGACCGAAATGTTCAGGTTTGAAGAAAGGATACATAGCTTCATGGATAAACAACAGCTCAGATAAACAAAAGCTCAGGTTTTCACAGATGAAAAACCAGCCTTAAAGGAAAAACTGACAGGTCTACTTTAAGACAAGAGAGATCAACAAACACAGCAAACTTATCTACAAAGATGACATTAAATCCTATGACAATCATCTCCCTCAATGTCAATGGACAAAATTCACCAAATAAAAGATACAGAGTTGCAAAATGGGTCAAAAATATGAATCCAACCTTCTGCTGCCTACAAGAAACACACCTGAATAGACAGAACAAACAGACTCAAAATCAAAGGCTAGAGGAAAGTCATCCAATCAAACATCACCCTTAAAAAAGCTGGAGTGGTCATATTAATATCTGATGACACCAACTTTACACTCAGAAAAGTTGTAAGGGACAAAGATGTACACTCTGTACTAATCAAGGGATATATGCAACAGGAAGAAATCAGACTATTAAACATATATGCTACCAATGGGAGACCAGCAAATTATCTAATATTATTACTGACAAAACTGAAAGAAGACATCAATAATAATTGTGGGAGACCTCAACACGGCCCTGTCAACACTTGATAGGTCAACCAGACTGAAACACAACAAAAACATACTAGCCCTGAAAAGAGTAATGGAAGAAAGAGAACTAGTATGTGTGTGTGTGTGTATATATATATATATACATATATATATGTATATATATGTATAGTATATATATATGTATATATATGTATATATGGATGGATGGATATAGGACACTCGACCCAAAAAAACCTGGATACACATTCTTCTCCAATGTACATGGGTCATTCTCCAGGATAGACTACATGCTGACACATAAAACATACCTTCATAAAATCAAGAGAATAGAAATCTTGCTGGCTACCTTTGCTGAAATTACTACCAAGGCTCTGAAATTAGATGTGAACTACAAAGGCACACAGAAAAAAATTTTAACAATTGGAAATTAAACAGCCTGCTACTGAGCAACTAGTGGGTCTGAAATGAAATCAAAGAGGAAATCAAAACTTTCCTGAAAACAAATGAAAATGAAGACACAAACTGCCAAAATCTATGGGACACAGCAAAAGCGGTCCTGAGAGGAAAATTTATAGCTTTGCAAGCACACATCAGGAAAGAAGAAGGAGCCTACCTGAATAGCTTAATGATGCAGCTCATAGAATTAGAAAGTGCTCAACAAAAGAACCCCAAAATAGGGAGACAGAAGGAAATAACAAGACTGAGAGCAGAAATCAACGAAGAGGAAACCCAAAAAACAATCTGAAAGATCAACAAAAGCAGAAGTTGGTTCTTTCAAAAAATAAACAAGATTGATAGATCATTGGCAAAACTCACAAAGAAAGAGAGAGAGAAAGAGAAATCTGATTACCCATATAAGAAATGATAAGGGGGAGATCACGACAGATACTGCAGAGATCCAAAGGGTAATAAGAGACTACTTTGAGAAACGTTATGCTACTAAACATGAGAACCTAGAAAAAATGGATAAATTCTTGGACTCTTCTAACCTTCCACAGTTAAGTAAGGAGAATATAGCATATCTAAACACCCCCATCACTATTGAGGAAATTGAAACTATAATCAAACATCTGCCCAAAAAGAAAAGCAAAGGCCCAGATGGATTTACTAATGAATTCTTTCAAACATTTCAAGAGGAGCTACTACCAATCCTAGCCAGGCTCTTCCATGAAATTGAAAAAATGGGAACACTTCCAAACAGCTTTTATGAAGCCCACATCAACTTGATACCAAAACCAGACAGAGATGCTGCCAAAAAAGAAAATTACAGACCAATGTCCCTGATGAATACAGATACAAAGATCTTCAAAAAAATCCTGGCAAACAGGATCCAATGCATCATCAAGAAGTTCGTACACTACGACCAAGTAGATTTCATCCCAGGAATGCAAGGATGGTTTAACATCCATAAATCTATCAACATTATACACAACATCAACAAAAAGAAAAAGAAAAATCACATGGTCATATCAATAGATGCAGAGAAAGCATTTGATAAGGTCCAACAACCATTCTTGATCAAAACTCTCAGCAAGATGGGAATGGAAGGAATCTTTCTCAATCTAGTTAAAGCCATCTACCACAAGCCAATGGCAAATATTATCCTCAATGGAGAAAAACTAAAAGCCTTTCCTCTAAATTCTGGTACAAGACAAGCCTGTCCGCTCTCACCACTCCTCTTCAACATAGTATTGGAAGTGCTTGCTATAGCGATCAGGCAAGAAAAAGATATCAAGGGAATCCAGATAGGAAAGGAAGAAATAAGCTCTCACTGTTTGCAGATGACATGATACTCTACTTAGAAAACCCTAAAGACTCTACCAAAAAGCTTCTAGAAACAATAGACTCTTATACCAAGGTAGCAGGCTACAAATTTAAAACACAGAAATCAATGGCCATTTTATACACCAATAATGATAGGGAAGAGATGGACATCAGAAGGCAATCCCATTCACATTAGTGCCACACAAACTCAGATATCTTGGTGTCAACTTGACCAAAGACGTGAAGGACCTATACAAAGAAAACTATAAAGCGCTGCTCCAAAAAATAAGAGAGGACACACAGAAATGGAAACACATACCCTGCTCATGGACTGGCAGGATCAACATCATTAAAATGGCAATATTCCCCTAAAGCATTGTACAGATTTAATGCGATCACTCTAAAGATACCCATGACATTCTTCAAAGAAGTGGATCAAACACTTATGAAGTTCATCTGGAACAATAAACACCCTCGAATAGCTAAAGCACTCCTAGGAAAAAGGAAAATGGGAGGCGTTACTTTCCCCAACTTTAAACTTTACTACAAAGCAATAGTTATCAAAACAGCATGGTATTGGAATAAAGATAGACCTTCAGATCAGTGGAATAGGCTTGAGTTCTCAGACAATGTTCCCCAGACATACAATCACCTAATTTTTGATAAGGGAGAAAGAAATCCTAAGTGGAGCAGGGAAAACCTCTTCAACAAGTGGTGCTGGCAGAACTGGTTAGCTACTTGCAAAAAAGCGAACAGAGGCCCCCAGTTAACATCATGTACGAAGGTAAAATCCAGATTGATTAAAGAGTTTGATATCAGACCTGCTACCATAACGTATATAGAACAACACGTCTGTAAAACACTCCATGACATTGAAACTTAAGGCATCTTCAAGGAGGAATCTGCACTTTCCAAACAAGTGGAAGCAGAAATAAACAGATGGGAATACATTAAACTGAGAAGCTTCTGCACCTCAAAAGAAATAGTGTCCAGGATACAAGAGCCACCCACCGTGTGGGAGAAACTATTCACCCAATACCCATCAGATAAAGGGCTAATATCCAAAATATACAGGGCACTGACAGAACTTTACAAGAAAAAAAACAACAACATCTAATCCCATCAAAAAATGGGGAGAAGAAATGAACAGACACTTGGATAAAAAAGAAATACAAATGGCCAAAAGGCACATGAAAAAATGCTCCTCGTCACTGATCATCAGGAAAATGCAAATCAAAACAATGATGAGATACCATCTCCCACCACAGAGATTGGCACACATCAGAAAGAATGAGAACAATCAGTGCTGGCAGGGATGTGGAGAGAAAGGAACTCTTAACCACTGCTGGTGAGAATGTCCTCTAGTCCAACCTCTATGGAAAGTGATATGGAGATTCCTCCAAAAATTAGAAATTGAGCTCCCATTCGACCCAGCTATTCCCATTCGACCCAGCTATTCCACTTCTAGGGATATACCTTAGGAACATAAGAATACAATACAAAAACCCCTTCCTCACACCTATATTTATTGCAGCACTATTCACAATAGCCAGGCTCTGGAAACAACCAAGATGCCCCTCAAGAAATGAATGGCTAAAGAAACTGTGGTAAATATACACAATGGAATATTATGCAGCCATCAGGAGAGATGAAGTCATGAAATTTACCTATACATGAATGTACATGGAATCTATCATGCTGCGTGAAATAAGTCAGAGGGAGAGAGAGAGACACAGAATAGTCTCACACATCTATGGGTTTTAAGAAAAATAAAAGTCATGTTTACAACAATCCTCAGAGACAATGAGAGGGGGGCTGGAATTTCCAGGTCACTTCATGAAGCTCACCACAAAGAGTGGTGAGTGCAATTATAGAATTAACTACACTGAGAACTACCATAATCATGTGAATGAATGAGGGTACTGGAAAGCCTGTCTAGAGTACAGGTGGGAGTGGGGTGGGATGGAGGGAGATTTGAGACATTGGTGGTGGGAATATTGCACTGGTGAAGGGGGTGTCCTTTACATGACTGAAACCTAATCACAGTCATATTTGTAATCAAGATGTTTAAATAAAGAAAAAAATTAAAATAAACAAATAGTTAAAATATGATAAATGGATTTAAAGATGTTTGTCCCAGGTATAGTTATAAAAAACAGATACAAATCAAATATTGATTAGTCAGAAAGAAAATTGTTTTTAAAACAACTTTTAAAAGTTATGCCACCTCAGTGCTGTGATCCACAATTTAAGAACTAATTCAGGATTGAAGAAACCCAATGAAAATGCAAACATTAAAAATTAATTGTTCCATTACATCTTCACACAAAGTATTAAAAAAAAAACCTGTAATTTCAACATAATAAAGCTAAAACTGAATAATTTTGCCTTTTACTGATAAATTTTCAAAATCTACTTTAGAGAAATCTAAACAATAAACTTTCAAAATTCACTACATTTAGGAATTTCAACTCAGAACATTTCTTGTTACCATTTAAAAAAAAAAACCCTGTGATACATGACCTTTGAACTAACCCCTGAATATAAACAAAGAAATTAAACATTACTTATAAAGTGTAACAAACTGAAGCTTCTTTACCGATAAAACCATTATCAGTTTTAAAAGCATCATTTATTTACATGGACTTCTTCCAGGCAGTGTTTGGCAAGTGATCATTTTTAAACAAAAATTTGTTGAGAAATATGCGCGTAAGTAAATAACAGATATTGGATAGTAATAAATATGTCAGCGTTTCGAAATGAGAGATTAAAAACTAGTGCCAAGTGTATTTAAAAGGATTAGGAACTACATTCTTTATGTGGAAATAGTAGTCACACACACAAACACAACAGATAAGACACTTGCCAAGATTGTCATTTACTGCAATACTCCAAAGGCACAGATAGTATCACTCTAATATAAGGAAGGTGGGGCCCCACGTTTTTAGATCATATAATTATTAATAGAGCAGATCATATAATTATTAAGTAATAGAGCCAGATCTCAAGCCTCAGTTTTCAAATAAAATAAAGGCTTTTTTGTTTGTTTGCTTGGGAGGGGCTAGGAAAAGAAGGCATGCAGATGTGATGAAAACTCTTAAACTGAAGGCCTCTCAGTCTTGCAAAGCGGGTGGATCTGCCTTACAGGGGGTGGACCTGGATTCGATCCCCACATGCCATATGATCCCTGGATCCTGTTAGGAATGATTTCTGAGCGCAGAGAGAGAAGTAACCCCTGAGAGCCGCTGGGTGTGGCCCCCCACAAAACAAAACTAACAACAACAAAAACTTTATCACCTGTGTCTGTTCTTTTCTTTTTAATTCATACTATGAAAGCTCCAGAGAAAAAAACGCATAGGGAATAGTTTCCAATTATGGAAGCAGCAGATCTCTCTTTGTCTCTGTCTCTCTCTCTGCAACAACTTTGGGGGAGGAAAAAAAATCTGAACCCATGACTTACTTAAACTCTTGCCAATAGTATGGCTTAAAACACTCAGATTCAAGTAGACACAGGGATCGGATCCTCCTTTCTCACTCCCCTTTCCAGGGACAAATCAAATTGGGAGTAAAAAGCAATCCCTGAGACCCAGGTGGGCCAGAGAAGTGCAGATAGGAAGAGGGGGGACACCCAGGGCTGCTTGCAAACCCTTACCCCCCAGTCCCCTTAAAGATGCAATAGACCTGCTTTACCTGACAGGCTCCCGCCACAGCTTGAAACAGGGGCAGCAACTGGCCATCAGATTAAGCCCCAGGCCGCTCCTCCTGCCGCCTCCTCCCATTCGACGCTGGAGAGAGGATGGAGCCCCCAAATTACCTAGGCGGGGTCTTGGGGGGCCTACTGAGAAGGAAAAACAAAGCCCCAAAAGGCTCCTCTGGCACGGATCACTCCAAAGGAGAAGCCAGGAGGAAAAGTGAAGTCGGCCAGACCAAATATGAAGCCCCGAAAACGCACACGATCGCCCAGATAGCCCAGGCTTGAACCCTGTGCAGGGTAGCACAGTTAGCTGAAGCCGGCCATAGAAACCCCACCGCGTCAACGTGCTGACGTTTCCGCTAACGCGCAAGCCGCCGCCCCAGGCTGTTGCACCCAATCAACGTTCGATAGTCTTCTTTAAAAAGCCCTCTGATTGGTTAAAATATTTCAGTTGCCCGCCCTCGTCCCGGAGAAGAAAGGGAAAGGGGCGTGGCCTCGAAGGAGGCGGAGCTGGAGAGGATGTAAATTTCAATCACTAGGCAACCAGAGCGTCTAAACTGCTGCATCTCTTGTAGATTTCAGGGCTGGAGCAAAAGTGCAGCTGGATCAAGTGTCTTGCTTTTTCTTAGGACGCTGCCGAGATCTCCTGTCTTTCCAAACCCAGTGAGATAATGTAGATTTTTTTTTTTTTTAGTTTTGTTGAATGTAGTCAAGATGAGAAACCTGTGGTTGTCCCACAGGCTCTGGCTGCACAGCTATAGGAACAATACCCTGAGGCAATTACTGTGAGTTTAAAAAACAAACAAATAAGAAAAAAGGAAAACTCAGGATCTCAAAGACAGAGTATCTGCATGAAGTTTACTTTTTGTTACATAAAATGAGAATTAAAATTGTATTTTCTCATTAAGAGGCTCCTAGGTGGGGATTTTTTTTAATGCATATATAAGTTTCTGTAGAAAGAAAAAGGAACCAGTAGAAAATTATGATTTCTCACTCATCCGAAAATAAATAAGCTCACCACAAAGAGTGGTGAACAGCTGTTAGGGAAATATCTGCACTAACAACTAGCACGATAATGTTAAAGAATGAGAAAAGTTGAATGCCTGTCGCTAATACAGGGCAGGGGCTGGAGGGGGGGCACTGGTGGTGGGAATGTTGCACTGGTGAAGGGGGGTATTCTGTTTATGATTGAAACCCAACTACAAACATGCTTGTAATCATGGTGCTTAAATAAAGAATTATATATTAAAAATAAGCTGTGCTGACTTTTTTTAAATAAATGATTGAATTGAATCACCTTGTGATGCACAGTTGCAAAATTGTTGATAAAGAATTAAAATTTTGATGTGCACTCTTTCCAAGACATTTTGTTTGCTTTTGTTTTTGTCATTTCTCCATCAATGTCTCACAGCTGCTCTCAGCAATCTCACTATTTCTCCACTCCCCATTCCCACCCCCTCACTTCAACCTCCAGCTCCTGCTCAGTCTTCCAAACATGATCAACTCAGTTCACAGTTTATTTTTTATTCATTTGTTATTTGCTCATTGTACTCTCTTATATCCCACACATGAGAAATTATTCTTTAACTGTAACTCACCTGCCAGTTGACATCACAGCATGAGTCTGTCCATATCCATCCATGTGCAGAAAACTGCACGATTTTATCTTTTCTTATTCAGATTTATGGTTTCTACATGGTGAAGATTATGAAGCTGTTTTATAGCATGTTTTATTTTATTGACACATTCAATATCTATTTCTTTTTATAATACTAAGTGGTTTGTAGGAACTCTATTCTGCTTCTGTTTACATGTACTTATTCAAGTTTAAGAGAAGGTGAGAGAGATTGAGAAGTCCAGGGTAAATAATAATTTGTAGCTAAGCTCTACATTAAAAAGTATTCTGTTTTTACTAGTTCAGGTAACCTTAATTAAACTTCAACTTTCAGTTTATAACCTGAAAATCTCTTACAGTTTATATTCTGAATTTAATATCCATCTGTAAAGTGAGTCTAAACATATGTATTTTTCAGTTTTGCAAAAATTAGTGAAGAGAGAATTAAATTTCAAAAAATTGTAAATTGAAGTGAAATTTCTATTTTTTTTCAATTTTATTTTATTGAAACCATTGCGATTTATAGTCCTTCATAGTTGGGATTCAGACATACAATGAAAAAAGGCCAATCCCACCACCAGTGTCGAACTTTCTCCACCATGTTCTCTGAGTGTATCTCAACCACCACACTTTGTCCCCCAGCCTGCTGGTATAATAGGCCCATTTAAAAGTTAGATTGGAAAAAAAATTAAATTGTTAGAGCTTGGGTCTCTTGATTCCATTGTTGTTGCTTTTGGCTTGGAAAATTAGTTCTGTCTTTTTTTAAATATTTTTTATTTAAACACCTTGGTTACAAACATGATTGTGGTTGGGTTTCAGTCATATCAGATGGCACCCCCCCCCCCCCGGCCCATCACCAGTGCAACATTCCCAACACCAATGACCCAAATATCCCTCCTCACCTCCCTGCCCCTACCTGTACTCTAGACAGGCTTTCCACTTCTCTCATATATTCTCATTGTTAGGATAGTTCACAATGTGGTTATTTCTCTAACTAAACTCATCACTCTTTGTGGTGAGATTCATGAGGTCAGCTGTAACGTCCAGCCCTCCTCTGTTTTGTCTCTGAAAATTGTTGAGAAATGTTTTTCATTTTTCTTAAAACCCATAGATGAGCGAGACCATTCTCTGTCCTTCTCTTTCTCTCTGACTTATTTCACTCAGCATAATAGATACCATGTACATCATGTATAGGAAAATTTCATGACTTCATCTCTCCTGACGGCTGCATAATAATCCATTGTGTGTATGTACCACAGCTTCTTTAGTCATTCATCTGTTGAAGGGCATCTTAGTTGTTTCCACAGTCTTGAGCAGTTCGATGTCAGAGCAGTGGTAGGATCTTCCCTGGTAGAGGATTGCTTCCAGGTGTTGTTTTAAAAAACTTTGGATGCTTCGTAGATAGCTTCCCTGATTCAGGGGTCAATGGAGGATGCTGAAACTTTTGAGGCCTGTGCCAGGTCATTATATCAATGTTCAGGGTATAAGATCCCATTGCACTACAAGATTTGTGTGTTCCAATCTCTATAAGTACTTATTTGTATGTATAGTATTTTCCCATTTTAATGTGCCTATGCAAACAAGGAACATGCCATGTGGTGTTATCAGCACATATGGGGGACATAAGAACAAGTCCAACAATCCTATGTTTCAATCATAAGCATTAAACTGAGGGGCTCTTCCACCAAAATTCCTTATTGAACAGCTCACAAAGAGAAGACAAGATAAAAAGTGGGTAGAATCTTCACGGTAAAAGAATATTTAGAAAGAGTTATAGCTATTAAGGAAAATACACATAAAATATTCAAAAGTCATATGTGTCCATTTTCTGCCTTTTGAAATAGTTGGGGGTTGTTAAATCCAATGCACGACTTTGGTCTGTGATTAGGACTGTGTAGTACTGAAGTTAAAAAGAGTAAATGTGGGACACTGATGGTAGAGGGTGAGAGAGTTAAGGAGTAATAATGAGCTTTGTAGGGGTGTGTGAAAGGGCAGAATCTGTTGGGGCAGGAGGTCGGTCTTAGTGCCTAACAAATTAAAGAACTGGGGGTAAAGAGGGTTAATTAAGGGAAGATAACGAATCCGGATTGGGAGATGAGGGAGTAGAAGGGGCTCTGTGTGGAGGAGGGGAAATATAACAGAGGGGTTATATACATTGTATAGATGAATTGTTTATGGATTAGGCTTGGCAGTCAGAGAGGACCACTGTATAGGAAGTCACGTCTACATATACACTGATTTTAGAGACCTATTTGAATATTATCCTCCAAATCTAGGGAATTTCATTGTTTTCCCTAGAAACAGTCGAGAATTAAGAATATTTTTGGGTGTTGTTAAAAAGTATATATGTCGCGCAGGTGCAAATGCTTTTGAAAATGAATACTAGGAAGAAAAGAAGTCCTGAATGGGGTCCAGTATGCATAGGGGAGAAATTTCTCTCCCCCAACCTCCCCCCAGGGCCCTATTTACCAGGCGTGGCCCTGAAACCCCATCTGGTGTGGGGAGATCTCAGTCCCCTGGACTAAGTGGTAAGCCCAGGGGTCCTATGGCTAGCTGTCCTTCCCAGAGCCCCCAACATACCAGCTGAAGAGAATCAGAAGACCAGTTCTGTCCTTTTTTAACACTACCAATTGAAGTGCTTTCTTTGTTGTTGTTTTTGGGCCACACCCAGCAGTGCTCACAGATTACTCTTAGCTCTGTAATCAAAAATCACACCTAACAGGCTCGATTGACCATATGGGACGTCAGGGATCAAAGTCAGGTCTGCTGTGTACAAGACAACTGCACTACCTGTTGCGCAAACACTTTGGATCCAGGAGCACAATTTCTAATGTTCTTGAAATTGATGTCACCTATGCACTAAATATACCTATTCGAGGCATATATTATGTTATTACTTTCTCTAAACTTCTAGTGTTCTTGTTCACTATTGTTATCTACCTTGATAACTTTAATTCTCTTTTCAAGTATGAGATGCTGCCCTTTCTAACATGTTTTGTTAGAAAATCAGCCTCATTAATATCAGATGTGGACTCTACCTAAATTGCCTATATACTAAAATGTAAGGAGTTTATATATATCTATGTATACAAGGCATTTATATATGTATGTATAGACATATATATGTATATGTGTATATGTATTTACATGCATATATATGCCTTATTTCTGCAACCAATAAAGGAAATTATTGAAGCCATTATGCTAGGTAAAAAATAAGCAAAGAAAGAAAAATATTTATGGAACAAAAATAAATCTTATATGAAAAGAAATCAGATTTTCAATTACCAGAAACATCTTGTGGAGGAAGTGACAGTTGAAAGAAGGTGACCAAAATATACAAATACCAATTATAAGATAAATAAGTACTACAAACATAACACACAACGTGATGTCTATACTTCATGCTGCTGTATAATATATAGTAAAGTTATTAAGAGAGTGTAGCCAACACTTCTCATCACAAGTAGCAAACCATTTATTCTTTTTTATATATAATGAGTTGATGATGAACTAAACATATTGTGATAATCAATTCACAATATAAGTAAACTGAAAGACACATGCTGTGTGCCCTAAACTTACACAATGATGTAATCTATTATTTCTCAATAATACAAGGAAAAAGTTATATAATAACTTTAAATATTCCCCAACCATTTTGTTACATTATCTCATTTTTTAATATCTTAAGATCTTCCAAGATTAACTTCTTGCCTAGAACATTTTGAACTTTTCTGAAATTCAGTTTCTTCAATAATTTCTTCTTGGTTCAACAGCTTACATATATTCTATTTTTAGCATCATTTGTTAGAAACTCAGCCTCAATATTTTTCAAGTTGACATGTTTTGGGAATATTTTTGATAAGCTAAATCTGCTTTAATTCTATTTGGTAAATTTAAAACACATGTTTTTTAGAATTATCAGCATTTAGTATGTTACAGAGTGATATAATCTCATATAAAAATCTTTAAAATAAAAACTACATTTCTCTAACTTCTCATAAGTAGTTATAAGTAATATAAACATAATTACAAGGAATAAATGGTTATGACCAGATCATGAATTTCTAGGTAAATATTCAAGCCATTGTTTTTTATTCTCTCAAATACTTTGCAAGTTGAAACTTAAGTTTTGCTAAATTAAACTGATTTTTAAACTTAATTAAAATATTAATATTAAAATTAAATTTGATTATTACTGTATTATTTAAGATATTAAGTCTAATAAAAATGTTTTGTAGCATATTGGACAATTTAATGATGAAGAATATATTTTGATTCTTATATTTAATTTTTTTACACATTCAGAAAATTAAGCAATTTTCCCTTTTGTTGAAAAGACTTTCTTCATTCCACTTCTTACTTTTTGCTCTATTAGATTCACTTTGATTATACCTAGGATCTGTCTCTGGACCATATGGGACGCCAGGGGATTGAACCATGGTCCGTCCAAGACTAGAATCAACAAGGGAGATGACTTACCACTTGGTGTCACCACTCTGGCCCTGTCTCTGGGCTTTTAACTCTATTCCATTGATCTGATCCTTTGTCCTTATTCTAGTGCCACACTGTTTTGACTATTGTAGTTTTATAGTAAAGTTTGAATTTGGGGAATGAGAACCAGCCTATCCTTTTTTCTCTAAGAATTGCATTGGCCAGTTGAAGGGGGGTTCTTACTCCATATAAATTTCAAGAGGTTTGATCAATGTCTTTTCTAAGTGTCATGGGTATTTTTAGAAAGACATTACTGAATGTAATACCTTGACAATATGTTCCAATTTTATGAAGAGAGGATATGTTTTTTATTTTTTGTGTCCTCTTATCTCTTTTAGTAGTGATTTTACAGTTTTCTTTGTATATGTTTTTAAACTCTTCCTGTTAAACTGATTTTTAGGTACCTGATTTTCTGAGGCATGACTCTAAATTATACATATCAAAGTTTTTCTTTCTTTCTGGTCATTATTTGAGGCATGTTGATTTTGTATCCTGTCACTTCATTGTAAATTCTATTGTTCCTAAGTTCCTTTTTTTATTTTGTAATCTTTAGGATTTTCTAAGTTTAGCTTCATATTATCTACAAATAGTAAGAGTTTGACTTACTTTCTGATTCAGAAAGTACTTAATAGCCTAATTGTTCTGTCAAGGACTTTGAAGAGTATATTGAATAGTAGTAATGAAAATGAGTCACCTTGCCTTATACTTGATCTTAGATGGGAGGTTTCATTTGCTTTCACATTGAGCATGAAGTTTGCTGTGATTTTGAGGTAAATGGCTTTAACTACATTAAGGAAAGTTCCTTCAATTCCATTTTTCTTAGTGTGTGTGTGTGTGTGTGTGTGTATGTAGTTTTATTTTGTTTTGTTGTTTTTTGGTTTGGGGGCCACACCCGTTATTGCTCAAAGGTTACTCCTGGCTCTGAGCTCAGAAATCACACCTGAGAGCCTCAGGGTACCATATGGGATGCTGGGGATCAAACCCAGCTCAGTCACAGGTCGGCTACATGCAAGGCAAATGCCCTACTGATGTGCTATCACTCTGACACCCACTATTTAGTGTTTTCTTATCATGAATGGTCATTGGATTTTGCCAAACGTTTTCTCCACATCTATTAATATGATCATATGCATTTTTGTATTTTCCTTATATTGATATGGAATATTTCATTGATTTGCAAATATTAAACCATAACTGCTACATCCTCAGGGTGAATCCTACTTGTGATGGTGTATGATCTTTTTGTATTTTTTGGCCATACTAGGTAGTGCTTCTGGCTCTATTCTCAGAGATTACCCCTGGCAGGATCTGGGGGACCAGATGGAATGCCAAGAATGGAACCCTGGTTGGCCACATACAAGGCAAACACCATCCCATTATACTATTGCTCCATCCTGCTGTATGATCATTTTGATATATTGTTGGTTTTATTTTGCTAACATTTTATTGAGTATCCTCTCATCTATGCATATTATAGGTCAATAGATAATTTTTTATATTCTCTGTGTGCTATCAGAGTAATGTTTGCCTCTTTGGAAGGATTCTTGTTTCTGTCTCTCAAACTACTATTCTTAGAATTTTGATTTCCAAGCTTCGTCATAAATATTAAAAGATTTAAAACACATTTAAATAGAACATCTAGAAAAAATGTTTAGTTACCCATTTAACCAAAGTGGCAAAGATTTCAAAAGCAATTTAAAAACTATACATTATTGCAAATAAAATCAAAATCTTAAAATAAATGGACATTAACCTGGACAATGAAGTCTCTTAAAACATATGCAGTCTTTGTTTTCTATGAAAATTACTGAGAAAAGTATAATGTTATTAAAAGCTGATCTTTTAATAAATCTTAGGACAATTTTTGTCAGTTTTTACATACAAAAAATGAGAAATAGTGCTTACTCTGGCAGTACACATACTAAAATTAAAATGATGCAAAGATTAGCATGGATCTGAATAAGGATGACATGAAATTTCTGAAGTGCTTCATATTTTTTCTGCTTTTCTCCAAGATGGTCCAAAAATGGTGATATATGTGGTTGAGAATGGTATCAAAGCAGTGGTCATTAAATTTGACCAATGCACAGCCTCTTTATTTAAGATTTTTTCATATGAAACTTTTTTTCTTATACATTAACATCTTGTTCTATAACTTTCCTTCCTTATATTCTGTATACAGGCACAGTTTCACTTTAAAACAATTAATTCATTTTTAAAAATAAATCACTACACATTCCCTCACAAAACTGTATATTAATGAACTTTAGATTTAGAGTTGTTTTTCTTATATTTATTAGTTCTAATAGAATTCTTAAAAAGTTTTATCTTGGGGCCAGAGAGATGGCATGGAGGTAAGGTGTTTGCCTTGCATGAAGAAGGACGGTGGTTCAAATCCCGACATTCCATATGGTACCCCGTGCCTGCCAGGAGCGATTTCTAAGTGTAGAGCCAGGAGTGACTCCTGAGCGCTGCCGGGTG
Source organism: Suncus etruscus (assembly GCF_024139225.1). NCBI lineage: Eukaryota > Metazoa > Chordata > Mammalia > Eulipotyphla > Soricidae > Suncus > Suncus etruscus. Next base: position 76,228,814 of record NC_064860.1, on the reverse strand, counting down.
TGACCCCCCCAAAAAAAATGAAGTTTAATCTTTAAACTTTAATTTATAAATCCAGTGTTAAAAGCATTTGCAAAAAAACATTGTTGGTACATAAGCGTTTGTCAGATCATAAAAATTGCAAATACATTCTTATAATTTTTTAAATGTGTTTTTTTTTTTTTTTGTTTTGTTTTTGTTTTTTGGGCCACACCCGTTTGATGCTCAGGGGTTACTCTCTTGGCTAAGCACTCAGAAATTGCCCCTGGCTTGGGGGGGACCATATGGGACGCCTGGGGATTAAGCCAAGGATCGAACCTTGGCTAGCGCTTGCAAGGCAGACACCTTACCTCTAGCGCCACCTCGCCGGCCCCTAAATGTGTTTTCTTTTAGTATAATTTTAAGAAGTCATGAACACATTTTACCATAAATTTTATTCCAATTTCAAAGGTAACTCCAAATTTAGTAATATTTTAGCAAAGTGGATTGGCTATTGAATGAGTTATCATTTTCTTGGCCAAATCAACACAGTGAGTACAACATAGGTATATATGATATCCGGTATTATAATTTAAAAATATCTGTGTTTTCAGGGGCATCTTCTACCCTGAAAGTATGTCATGTGGAACCAACTTAGACTCCAGGGAATTGGGCATCGACCATCCAGCCTTGACTCCTGGATCCCAGACATAGAAACGACAGAGTTCTCCACAACAGCTCCAGGAACCAAATCCCCTCAGGGCATCCACAATGCTGCTCTGACACCAACATACACCAGTATGACCATGGGAACAACTTGACCTAAGAGCAAGTTAATCCTTCCTCGTCAGCCCACGATAAGACAAAGTCAGAAGACATGTCATCCTTTGATCTGTGCAAAAACCAAGATCGCTATCTACAGATGACTGGTTACTACAACCAGGAATGGGTAGTACTCATCTCCTTTAGGCCTCCGATAATGCAAGGGACAGCAGGCAGGAACAGCAGAAATGACGTCTGCGCTAAGCTCAAAGTATCCACGATTATTCGCTTACAGAATATTCACAATAAAAAAATCACATTAGTAAAAAAAACCGCAAAAAATTGCATTTAACATTTGCATGTCCTGAACGGAACAGCTCGGGGTATGAGAATGTTTAATGCAATTTTTTTTCTTACAAATGGGATTTTTATTGCAATTATTTGGTAAGCAAATAATCGCAAAAACTGCGATTTTTGAAGGCTTGCCGCGGGCCACAAAATGTTGTATGGAAGGCTGCAAAAGGCCTGTGGGCCACAAGTTTGAGACCCCCGTTTTAGACAATATCAATAGCAAATGATTCAGTAACAAAAGAACCAATAGTTATAGCAAAAGAAGCACTACTGGTGGGAATGTCAACTAGTCCAACTGTTTTGGAAAACAATATGGAAATTTCTTCAAATACTATAAATTGTGCTCCTTCATGTACCAACAATACTGCTGCTAGGAATATAACTTAGAGACCCACCCCCAAATGAAGAAAAGCTTTCAGTACCCTATGTTCATTGCAGTATTATTCACAATAGCTAGAATTTGGAAACAACCCAAGTACCTGAGAACAGGTGAGTGGGAAAAGAAACTGCAGCACTTCTACACAGTAAAATTACTACACAGCTATTAGGAAAGATGAAGTCATGAAATTTGCTTATACATGGATGGATATTGACAGTATTAATCTGAGCGATATAAGTCAGAAGAAGAAAGATAAACATAGAATGATCACTCTTTTTGTTTGTTTGTTTGTTTTGGGATTTTGGAGCCACACCTGGTAGTGCTCAGGGATTACTCCTGGCTCTGTGCTCAAAAATTAATTACTCTTGACAGTCTGTGGGCACCAAATGGGATGTGGGATGCCTGGGATCAAACTCAGATTTACCTCAAGGGCAAGACAAATATCCTACCTGCTGGGCTATCACTAAGGCCCCCATAGCACTCATTTGCAGAATATAAAAAAATGATAATAATATCCAAAGACAACAGAGGAAGGGTTGAGGACCAGCTTTCCACATATAGTGAGGGAGTGCAGTTAGGACAGAGAACAGGCCACTATGACAATGAGAGTAGGAAAATATCACTCTGGACAAGAACTGGGTGCTGAAAGAGATAAAGTGATATGCATTATACCTCTTCAGTAACAATATTGCAAACCACAGTTTTGTAATAAAAGGAAAAAGGGAAGAGAGAGAGAGAGAGATGAAGAAATTTCTGCCATAAAGGCAGGCAGGGGAGCAGGGAAAGTTGGAGAGAAATGGGACATTGGTGGTTGGAAATGTGTATTGGTGAAAAGATAGGACATTGTATAACTTTGTATGGCTAAAACTCAATCATGAACAACTTTGTAACTGCATATATAACAGAAATTCAATTAAAGTATCATGTTATTAAAAAGAAATAATTAGAAAAAAACCAATAAAACTAAATCCAGGAGTTGGAGCAGTGGCACAAGTGGTAGGGCATTTGCCTTGCATGCGCTAACCTACCATGAACCATGGTTCAATTCCCAAGCATCCCAAACAGTCCCCCAAGACAGGACCAATTTCTGAGCACATAGCCAGGAGTAACCCCTGAGCATCACAAAGTGTGCCCCCTTAAAACACAAACAAAAAAAATAAAACAAATCCAAATTCAAATGGAGTTTTTCAAATTTAATCTTACTATATTCTATAGTGGAGCCAATTATGTACAGGTCTCAAAATCTTGTTTGTTGCTGTACCAAGTAGCATGAATGAGTACCACAAATGATGGGAGTATTCAAGGAGCTAAAATTTTTTTAATATATTAAAGAGATATTCATCTTAACTATAACCAATACTTGGCCTATGGTCTCCTGAGTCCTGCTAGCAATGATCCCCAAGCAAAGAGCTTGAAATAAGCTCTGAACACCACAAGATGTGGCCCCAAACCAAGCCAAACCAACAAAATCATCCAAATTTTAAGGACAAAGTATACGATTGACCATGCCAGGGACTTACCCTTAGGCATTCAAGTCCATCAACTTTTTTCATACTGAAACCATTTTTTTTTTTTTTTTTTTGCTCCTAACCCTATAGCTCTTAGTGTAACTGCACTAAGTGAAAGGAAAGGGAGAGTTCAGAGGACTTACCTAGGTGTCTTAAAATTTGCCCCTACAGGGTTAGCTGAGTATTAACAAGCAGCATCCATGGGCTGACTGTTTCCATTCTTTGCAGTGATTGACTGAGCCATGCTCCTATCATAGAAAACTGAGAGGGTTAAATCGTGTGGTTCATCAAGCTCCCACGATTCTCACCTCTTCCAGATCTGTCACTAAATCTGCAGTCTGAGGATTCACCATGGCAAAAGGCCAATTATTTGACAAGCAAATGTTCCTGGAAGGAAAGCGAGTTTACTAAGTAAACAACCTAAGAAGATGGCAGATTTATTGCACCCTACCCTTAATCCATACCTTTCAGGCTGAGATTTGGGTCAAATAAGGACACATAGTAAAGGGAGTAGTGAGAATGGTGATGAACCCAGTCTAAAGTCTGTGCCATGGCCATCAGCAGGTTACATGATGATGATCTGTGGAAAGAGCTTTGATACCATCATCTCCGAAATCACAGCCTTTCCACATCTCTCCCTCTCTTGGGAGGTCCTAGTGGTCGCGTGCCACCTATGAAATTCTTGATTCAACATCACCCACCCAAACAAAAATCTTTGCTGTTAAGTAGGGGAAAAGCAAAGAGAGGCTCAGAGAAGCAAGAGTAGTTTCCCGAGCAGAGTGTGTCATAGCCCTTAATGACAGCTCAGCGTCACCCTGACTTGAATCAGCAAAGTTCTCCACGCCCCTCTGCCTGCATGGGCGTCCCCTGCCCACCGGCCAACTTTTGTTGTGGTTGTGCCCTACAGTGAGAGAGAGCCGGGCCGCTGCTATGAGGGCATAGCCTGGGGAGGACGCTTCGCCCTGTTTACTAGGCCCTGCCTCCCTCTCCACCAACCAAGCTTCCTGGAAATGTTCTCATTATCACTTCCCCAGCAGGGCTGGGGGCTGGGAGTGGGCAGGCAGTCCCCTCCGCCCCCTGCTCGGGCTGGACCCGCGGGCTCCGTTGCGCAGCAGTCCTGGCTGAGCCACTGCCCGGGCTGCCCAGACACTGCAAGCGCCCTTGCGCTCCGGCTTTCCAAGTCCCAGGGGTGCGCAGCGCCTTGGATCTCAACGTCATGGGGGTCCCGGGTGGACGCTGCGGGGCGCTGCTGGCATGCCTGGCCCTAGTGATCCTCCTCTCCGAGGCCAATTGTGAGTAATCGGGCATCTCCTTCTCCTTTTGCAGCCTGGCACAGAAAAGCTGGCACGCTAGAGGGTTGGGGTTTGGCTCTCCTGGGACCTCAGCTTTCTGCCAAGTTGCCCTGATGGGTTTCCAGAGGGCATCAAGGTCTGCCCCAAACTGGGAATCGAGTGTGGCTTCTGAGAAGCTGGGCATTTGGGGGAAGTTACCTGGGAAAATGATACCTACGGTTTGCACCAGCAGACACAAGCAGGAGCTCGTTGCAGTACGGAGAGAAAAGGCTCATTGCGCTATCTTTCCCTTTGCAAAGTGCATGTCCCCTGGCATCACCCCCATCTGTGACCTCCCTTCCTCCCTCCCTTTTGCAATTTCTTGGACTTTGTCCTTGCCTTGCTTATCTCAACGCTGACAAAGAAATGGTTGTAGGACGACTGAGGTTTTTTGCAGAGTCCTAGGCAGATATCATTTTTTCCTCTAACCTTGCCATATCTAAGAATTGTTAAATATTGTATTGCTCAAATCAGCTCATACTGAGGTTTTGGACACCGAGTGAGGTCGGGCTGTGAAGTTTTTGTACTTTATTTTTGGATTGCTATCTAGTTACATTCTCTTGCTTGAATTCAAGGTAGGGTACCCAGTATTCTCTGAAAAAGATATACGAAATATTCAAATATTTAGTACACTTAGTAGTCTGTGTCTGTTTTTTTAAAGTTGAGCATAAAAATACTTATGCTACATATTGTCAGGAAGTGGCAGGGGAGAGAAAACTCTGAATAATAGGACACTTTTGGGCTGCCTGAAGCTCCAGTGAGGACTTTCAACGGATAGGAATTTGGGGAGAATTAAATAGGAATTTACAGATAAAAATAAACGAGATGGTTTAACACTAATTTAAAGCCAAAGCATTATTTCTTTATACCAGAGAGCTACAAGAGCAGAACTTCAACATATTTATTAGGTCTATATGTATCTATAATCTGAGCACTACTAACTCATTATCTATGGAGCTTATTTGTACCATAACGTTTTGCCTGATAAGCTCTATTCTGGTGAAGTAAAAGTGAGTAAAAGTAAAAAGTACCCGAGTTCTTCCTAGGAACTTTATATTTATAGTTGTTGTTACATTTGTATTGAATCTAGTTGTTTGTCTATCATATACCTTATAGAGACATACACGTGTTCTATATAGACATAATTGAATAAATTCATTCTTTAAATAGACAAACTAGTTGGCCTTGTACTGAACTTGAACAGTTAATATAGTTGAATTGGACCATATTTTGTTAACTGATGGGAGACTGAGCTCAATATGAATTTTTTTACTTACTGAGACTTTAAATTTGAGACAGAAATAGAGTATTTGATTAATTGAATGTTTAATAGAAATATAGTTACTCTTTTGACAAAAAAATGCTTATCAATGAGAGTGTGTTCATTCTACGTCATCATTTTTAAATAAATTGTTCAGAGATAGTTGATTTTTCAGAATTTTTTCCATTATTTACACACTGTATCTATCCAGGTGGTAGAGATTTAAAATATGTCTATATATTTTATATTGTTTTTACTAAGGATTTATAGTAAAAAGAGAAAGAAAAAAAGAAATGTTACTCTTTGATAAATAGACTTTCAATTCTGAGTTAGTATATGCCTTTTTAGATAGAGAATATTATCTTTTATTCCCTTTTTTATTATATTTGCTTCTTTTCAATCTTTATTTCTCTCTGTCTTTTCTTACATTTGTTTTCTACCAATGCCTCAAATGCTGCACTGATGGTAAAATTTTCACCAAGGTTAGGTCAAAGTTGAACTTGAGGCTAGTAGATTAAGAGGTCATCTCCTTTTGTTTGCAAAGCAACAACAATACATAACTACATCAGCAAAATCATACATCATACTCTCTGGCCACTGATTTTAATATTTTCAAAGCTTTTCAAAACAGATCTTTTATTGTCAAAATCAAAAATCTTTTTATAGCCAAATAATTTATATGAATATTTAAATTTTCAAAATATAATGATAAAAATGCTTTGGGAAGCCTGATAAAACATATAAAAATTTAGCTTCTACACTGTGAGGAATGCTGGATAGTTAAAAAAGGAAGGATAGTAAAAAAAAATAAAGGAAGGGAGAGAGGGAGGGAGAGAGGAAAGAAAGAAGAAAAGAAAAAAAGAAAGTAAGAAAGAAAGAAAGAAAGAAGGAAGGAAGGAAAGAAGAAAGGAAGAAAGAAAAAGAAAGGATGAAGGGAAGGAAGAAATGAAGAAAGAGAAGGAAAAGAAAGAAGGATGAAGACAAGGGAGGAAAGAAGGAAGGGAGGAAGGGAAAACGTTGATTTATAGTAAGGCCTCTGAATGATCTTATTCAGGGACTTAATTAATAGTAGTAACTCATGTGTAGGAGTAAGGAAGAAAAAAAGAAAGGAAGGGCCGGGCGGTGGCGCTGGAGGTAAGGTGCCTGCCTTACCTGCGCTAGCCTAGGAGACGGACCGCGGTTCGATCCCCCGGCGTCCCATATGGTCCCCCAAGCCAGGAGCGACTTCTGAGCGCATAGCCAGGAGTAACCCCTGAGCGTTACCGGGTGTGGCCCAAAAACCAAAAAAAAAAAAAAAAAAAAAAAAAAAAAAAAAAAGAAAGGAAGGAAAGAAGGAAGAACGGAGGAAAAAGGAAGAGAGAAAAGAAGGAAGTTAATTTATAGTAAGGCCTCTGAATGATTGATTATTCTGGGACTTGAATAATAGTAGTAACTCATGTGTTTTCTTTTTGAGAGCTGACACAGATGACTCATTGGTTTTTTGTTTTCTGCTCATGATTCAAATTCCTAGGAAAGGGAACCTCATCACTTTGGCTCAACTTGTCCTTGGAGTCTTGTGATTGAAATTCAGTAGAATTAGTACTTACAAAGAAAAAAATGCTAGGAAAGAAGTAAAAATAAAAGAAATAAAAATGTTCACATTATTGCCTATAAAACTTTCACTCACACACCCATTTTCCTATAATTTGAGATGATTTTAAATATTCAAATATTTATGATATAATGCAGGTGATTCATATACATTAGCTAGAGTCTCCTTAATAGGTTCAGTGAGGCATAAAAGAGAGAGCACTTTATATTTTTGTGTTGCCAGGGATTGTTATGATTTTTGTAGATCTGTCACAGCCATACCTCAATACCCTATATATTATGTTGATATGATTCACTGTTTTGTGACAACACAATATATATGCCAAATGATGTTTTGAAGACAAGTGAGATTATACTATATTTTAGGTGTACCTCTCTTGGTCTCAAATTTGAGTTGGTATTTATTACTTCCCCTCCTCCTTTTAAATTATTAATATTTTATTTATTATTATTACCTCCTATTTACTACTCTCCTTTCCTCCTTCTCTAGCTCTAAGGTAATTCAGTACTATCACCAATACTCTAATTTAGGAAGATTCTGAGTCTAGCTGTTCCTTGATGTGGGTGGTTATATTTTACAATTTCTTGTTCTATGAAGGAGCAATGCTCCTTGTAACCCTAAGTAATATTTTGCTTTCATTGTTGACATTCCAGTAAAATCATCTATATTTTTAAACAGGAGTAAAGAAATTGAGATTACTGTATAAAATTTCAGTTTCTAATTCAGTAAAAATTATATTAGGTTTGTAGTGACCATATTCTTTCTCATTCAGTTTCTAAGTGAATAGAGTTCAGTTATGGACATGTCAAGTTAAGAAAACTTGAGAGGTTGAAGAGATATAACAGAAGGTAGGGCATTTATCTTGTATGTAGCCAACTCAGGTTCTATCCCCAGCATCCTATATGGTCCCCTTAGCACCACAAAGAGAGTAATTCCTGAGTGCAGAGCCTGGAGTAAACCATGAGAATTTCTGGGTATGACTAAAAAAACTAATCTCCTCAATTTAGAGAATATAACTGCCATTAAAATGTACTTCAAATTGTATGCCTGAAATTTGTTTCATTAATTTATTATCTGGAGGCAAGAAATTTTAAGGACTTTGTAGGCCTGAAATAAGGTGTCAGCAGGAATGGCTCCTTCTGGGGCCTTAAGGAAGAAACTACAGTCTTATGGTTTCTGATTACTGCTGACCTATCTTGATTTGTACGTAGTATTTTTCCTATAATTTTATATCATATTCCCTTATAAGTAGTTCTATTTTTCAAGTTTGCTCTTTTAAGAAGGATGTATGATCTTACTTTATCTTTATTACCTGAAAAAACGTATTTCCAAATAGCATCATATTTATACTTACTGCAGAGTTTGGATTATTTTATTTTTATCTGGACATAGGTCAACCTGTTTTAGTCAATAAACATAAAATCACAACAAGTACCTTTATTTATAATTTCTGTATTTTGGCTTTGTTGAAAGAAACATCATGTATTGCTAGCATAAAGACAGCTAGCTCCATGGGTAAAGCATTTGCTTTAACTCAAGTATTAATGATTGCTGGAAGGGTAAATGAACCATGTTAGCTCTCTTTTTTCAAAAATAGTGTTGTGCCCCTAAAGACAATTCTAAACCTTTAATGATTGATCAGCCTATTGTTCTATCAGACTAATTTCTTCCATACATTGGAATGTCAATGAAAAATTATCTTTGTAATTGAGTCTATATGTAGCCTCCATCCTTGTCATTAAAAGTACTTCTCTCTGTCTTTTTCTCTTTTTTTTTTAAACTGGAAAAATGTTAGATATAGTTGTATAAAGTGGTCACTGTAGGCTATAGGTATAGTTTTGACCCTTGTTAACTCAACAGTGTAGAGGCTTCAGTATGCAGAGAAGGCAATGCAGGGGCCATCATGTATAGACATACATGAAGAACTGGCACACTGGGTACACATCCTGACACTGAATAATTCAGTCAAATCTTTAGATGGTAGCTTTAGAATGGGTAGCTTTTCATTTTGCCATATTACAAGCATTCTCCAAAGTTTTTAACTATATTCTCTTCTTTTACTTATCTAGCTCATATTCGTAGGTTTTGAGTTAGTGACCCTTACATTAAATTACATTGAGCAAAATTACACCCACAATCATTGAGTAATCCTGTCCCCTCCTATTGATAAGGACTTATATCTGAGACTACTTTATGGGGATTTAGTTAGTCATATATATTTTTTAGCAATTCTGACCCAAGTACGTGCTTTGTTTCTGGACTAAGATCAAGTTTCTCAAGTCTCTAAAAACAGTTGATCTATTGTCTTTAAGTTTCTTATAGTTTCATCTTCAGTTGACTGGTCATAAAACTCTCCACCTGAGCTCACATAGGGAATCTGGGGGAAAAGAACAGAGAATGAGCAAACTACGTAATCCCTTCAATTGTGCCTTTTGTCACATTCCTTTTATATAATATTTTAATATATCAAAGCTGATCTCCTGTCTAGCTAAAATTCTGGCTAAATGGAAAAATACCATGTATGTACAGAGATCTGTTGTAAATACATGCTAATCTGCAGACAACAATGAAGGCTCAAAAGGTGTTAGGAATAGTTTTTAAATGAATAACAATGGCTAACTGAAGGATATGTGACTTGCACCCAAACAACAGGAACTTTTTTTAAGGTACTTCTTCCTCTGAGAATTCCTAGTCTCTACAGATTACCTGTTCACTTAAGGACAAATTGAGCACACTGATATATACCACCTGAAAGAAGAACAATATTTCATTCTGATTTCTACCTACATTTTGTATCATATGATAATAAACTCAGAACTAAACAGGTAAAAAATAAATAAAATATGCTTAAAAGCAAGAAGTTGACCAACTACAATAATTTCATGTTAGCAATGTACTTTATGCTGCACAACAATTTTTGTCTTGTTTGTGTAGGGAGATTCCAAAATGATTCAACTGTTGTTGGAAATATTGTAATACTCTAAGAAAGAAATTATGGTTTAGAATCTGAGTCTAATTATTTATTAAACCCAGGTAACTAAAGCAAAATTTCAAGCGTCAGTTAATTCTCATAAGTCTCAGTTTTAACCAACATCTCTTCGATCTTTGATGTGCTGTCTAATCTTTACTAATATTTTTGGAATCTCTTTCCTTAGAGAACTTGCTCAGTGAATTTTTTCCATGAAGTGAATAAAGAGAAAATATTATTGTATATAGGACGCTTTTTCAAGGTTCCCTCCTGTTCTTAATTTATAAGATTCTTGATCCACTAAACTGATTCAAAATACTAATTAAAGTGCTTCTTTTTCCCCTTATTGTTACTAACCTCCAGCCTCTTATTTCCATTAACTAAGGAATTTTTTGCTGATTATGTCTTAGTCATTCGGGAGAACTCTTGTTTGTTAATTTCCTTATCATTGATCTCACCTAATATTTATGTCTAGACTGCTATCTAAATTCAGTCATCCTACATTACTTACATTCCATCAAAGATCCGGGCATTCATTTTTATTGCAACAACTTTGAGCAGCACATCCAGTAAAGGAAGATTAGCTAGTAAAATGCTTTTGAAAAAGTCCAATGATTTTCTTAGTAATGATAAAATAGGTTTTATTTGTTGTTGTTGGTGGTGGTGAGGTAGTGAGTGAGATGAAGGAGGAAATAAAAGGACAGAAACCACACTTAAAATGCATGGTAGTGTTTCTTTTGGTTTTTGTGAATGCGTCTTTTTTTTTTTTTACACTATGTCAAGGAAGGTTTTGCTTTCCAATGTTTTTAGTATTTGCTTTTTAATGTTTTCTGTATGTGTCAGGGTTTTGCTTATGGTGACTTACCAAACCAACTAGTTTACTTTTTGGACTAAAACTGGAGATCTTACCTAGCACATGGGATAAAATCATCATTAAATCATTTAGTTTGAAAGAACATTACATATGTCCCCTTTTGGTGTTATATTTCTATTATGACAACTCGCTTAAATTTACTAACTTAAAAAGCATCATTTATGATGCCATAATTTCAGAGTCAGGATTTAGGCACACATTCAGCTACCTGCTCTGTGTTTCCCAAGACTCTAAAATTCAGAGTTTTTTTTTTTTTTTTTGGAGATTTCACTGAAATCTTGTTGACCTCTCTTTATCAGAATTTAGTTTCTGACTACTGTAAGGTTGACTACCCAAAACTCCAACTATTACTACTACATGGCCCTTCAGAAAGATTAGCAGGAAGGGTTCTCGTGATACTTTTTGTCTCTTCTGTTTCTAAAATCTGAACCTGGTATACTGGATTTACCCAGAGACGTCCAGAGCTTAACTTCTGGGCTACCTTTCACTGATTTCCCCTTAAAAACGGTCATTCACTGTGGTTTTTTTTTTTCTTCAGTTTGGAATAATTATCTTTCTTTTCCCAGCCATTTCAGGTGATTTATATAATGGATCCTCAAACTTTAGGACACTTTCTATTTTGTTTTGTTTTCTTTTGGGGCCAACATCCAGTGATGCTCAGGGGTTACTCCTAGCTATGCACTCAGAAATTGCTCCTGACTTGGGGAACCATATAGGACGCCGGAGTCAAGGTCCATCCTGGGTCAGTTGTGTGCAAGATAAACGCCCTACTGCTGAGCCACTGCTCCAGCACCAAACTTTAGAACTTTCTAAAATTTTGTTTCTTCCTTTCTCTTTGCCATAATGGAGTGTTATGTGATAATGCTTTCTAGTAGTTTTGTTTATTTGTTTTACTTATTCATTGGTTTTTGTGACACACACACACAGTGGTGCTTAGGCTTACTCCTAGCTCTAAGTTTAGTGATCAATCCTGATGGATCTTTGGTGGACCATCTGGGGTGCTGAGATCAAACCCAGGCAAGGCAGAACCACAGTTCTATGGATACAGCTCATTTATTTGTTGATTATAAGTTTCTCTTTTATAAGATACAAAAATATGTATTTGTTTTTTCTTTTTTCTCTTTTTTGTTTGTTTTTGGACACACTCAAAGATGCTCAGGGATCGCTCCTTGCAGGGTGTGGGGGTCCTTTGTAGGATGCTGGAGGTTGAGCCCCTTGGCCACATGCAAAGCAAACATTCTACTTGCTGTACGATCGATCTCTCAAGTCTCAAGAGGTCATTTCTTAATTATAAGTTTTATGTGTCTTTATAAATAACCTATATCTTGTTATACCACCTGGTATAACTAGACACTCATAGTTTCTAGTGTCTCTCAGAGAGATATCAATGGAAAATGTATCCGTACATGTCTTGATATGACAGTAACAAAACTCATTTATTTATAGGACAAAAAGCCTAATCCACTGGAGTACATGAAATTTTTTATTAGCTTTTAATTTGTTACAAACATTTTTTCTTCTCAAGTTTAAATTAATCTCTTTTTCAAAAATTGCATAATTATTCCTATTTAATTCTCAGTGATACAGTTTTAAGTGTGAGGTTCTAGTGATCCAAGTAACATTTGTAATAGAAGTAAGGCATATTTAATTATGCCTACTATTACAACAGATGGGGACTTAATATTACTACACTAATGGAAGGTAATCTAGCAAAATGAAGCTTTTGTAATAGCTAGTACTGAAATTATACATATTGTGAGAACTCATTGTTTTGCATTTCTTTGAGTGTTGGTTTGAACTTTAAAATGTAAAGTTATGTCAACATGAAAAATACATAAAGCAACAACAAAAGAGTGAAATAAGTGAATAATATTTAATAATGATATCTTTGAAAAGTAGTGTTCATGCCTATTATTTCTAGTTTTTTTTCATTTTACACAAATAAATTGTTATTAGTGCTAGTGTCCAAAAATCCTCTTTGTTTGATATGTTTACTGATACCACATGTTATAAATATAGAAATAAAATCTTTCTCATTTGAAGAGAAGATAAAAAGTTTAACTTATCTGACACACTAATAAGTGTTTCTAAAGATGACTAAAATAATAGCAAACAATATTTTAATAGTTCTAAGCATTAAAATTTTTCTTAGTCTTTGTCTACGTATAGACATTTTAAAGATACAATTAAGAACATGGCTTTCAAATCTTCATAAAAATAAAATAGTAAGCTCCTATAGATGAAAATTGATCTGATCTTTCTGAATATTATATTTAGCACCTCTCAATAAAATGCAAGTGGTATATTTTGCATTTGTATAAGGTAACATGAAGTATTTACTCAACTTTATTTAAACAACTTTAGGAAAATGATATCTTATCCTGCTTCTATATTTTTGCTTTGTTTTGTTTTATTTTGTTCTGTTTTGGGAACATACTGAGATTACTCCTGACTCTGCTCTCAAAAAATACTCCTACCAGACTGGGGGTTGTATGGTCCCCAAGGATCTATAGTGGGTAGGCTGACGGCAAGGCAAACACCCTACCTGCTGTATCTACCCACTGTGCCATTGCTCTGTCCCCCAATCCTGTTTCTATTTGAAAGGTATTACCCTCTCGTTTTTTTCTGCTTAGTTTCCCATTAAGTATTTTGAAATAATTTACTCCAGACATCACTGTACTTTTTCTCTTCTTCTGCTGGTATTTATGTTTGAGAATGTTTATAATGATTATGTTATATTGATTATGTTTTTAAATAAGCTATATATAATTTTCTTTCATTTTATATAATAATAATTTAATTAACTTTTTGTCTCCTTTGATAATATCAAATCAGCCTACAACTTCCCATATTATGTGTAACTTAGTCAAATAATACATGATTAACTTAATATAATTTTAATATACAGATTTGTGCTTAAAAATATATGTCCACTAGTCAGAAAGCAACGTAACACTTTGCTTTGTATTCTTTTTTTTTTTTTTCCTTTGGTTTTTGTGTTACACCCGGCAGCGCTCAGGGGTTACTCCTGGTTCTATGCTCAGAAATTGCTCCTGGCAGGCTCAGGGGACCACATAAGATACTGGGATTCAAACCACCGTCCTTAGTCTAAGGGAAACACCCTACTGCTGTGCTATCTTTCCAGCCTTATAAAATATATGGCTATTATGGGCTTTCTGAGCACAGAGCCAGGAGTAATTTGTGAGCACTGCCATGTGTTGTCCAAAAACAAAACAAACAACCCCCCCACACACAAATTGCCTATTGCAAATACAGGTATTAAATTATTTCTGCTAACTAAAATGTTTTTCTGGAAGTTGTTAGTAATTGTATTATGTGAGTGAATGGCTAATGAAATAATCTCTGTGTTTTTCCCTTTTCCTTGCTACCTTTATATTTTTAGATTTTTTTCAACTGAATCTTCTATGACAGAAGTCTTTATTGATAACTATAAGATTTCACACAGAATAAATAGTTACTATATTTTATAGGATATTTGTGTGTGTGTGTGTGTGTGTGTGTGTGTGTGTGTGTGTGTGTGTGGCAAGATATTGAAACTTAGAAAGATGTGAGGGGAGGGAAAGAGAGAACTGTGTTCTGGAGAGAATACAGAATTCTCCAGAGTCTAAATAGGTGAGAACAGTAAAATAGAGATAACCAAACAAGATATGTGTTCAGGAAAGAATATGTGTTTGAAGACAAAACCATAAACATACTTTAATTAAAATTTGTATTACACAGCTCTAAGTTTTCAGTCATTAGCTTACCTGCAGCTTTATTCCCTTAGATTTTGATTAAAGAAAACATGCTATTTCAAGAGTTAAGGTATCTGAAACATAGCTATATTTCAAAGCATTATCTAGCTGTTCTCTATCTTTGTACACTGAAAACCACATTTCCTGACCTAAGGCAGTAACAAAGGTTCAAACACTTGGTCAAGCCATATTCTAGTCAAACTCTCAAATGCATTCATTTAGAGGCGATTTTTCATTCCTGGGATGCTAGATAACGAGGACTGGAGAAAAATGAGGCAGAAAGTTGAACTTATAACACAGAGGTTTTGAAACGAGGAATACCAAATCACATCTGTAAAGAACTATTAGCAATGGGAATGGAAGATTTCAGAAGGGAAGCTGTCCTAAAGCTTAGGTTTCTAGTCTCATTCACCAAGGCTGTGTATTCCTGTCCGCCTTGAACAGAATAAATTGCAAGCTTGGACAACCAAGTGCATATAGAGACTTGAGAATTGGAGCTTCTTTGGAAGATTACTGTAGAATGTTCCTATGAGCAGAAGCAGTGCTAACTCATTGTCTTTATTTTAGATCATGAAATGAAGCCCCAATATCAATCAATTATTTTTGAACATAACAGAATTAAATTTCCATTTCCACAATAAAGTTTTATGGCCACAGAAAATATTGAAGGGAGCATGTAATGGCTCTAAAGATAATTCTGAAAGAAAGCTTTCAGTCAGTGGTTAAGCCTAATTGTAGAATCTTCTAGAATTGTATTTCAAAGAAAGGATAAAAAAAATCAAGAAGACCCAATAAACTTTTAATCATGAAATACTTAAAACTAAATAATATAAAATAATGTAGAAGAGTTTTAACAAGGATCTTTCTTGTAAATCTTGATCCAAAGAAGTGAAACAAAGTATTGGCTATTGTGTGTTGGAATGAAACACTTTTGGAAACAAACTGGGTTCTGTTTTCAATTCTGAAAACTTTGTAAATGTAACCCTACTTTCTTGAATCTTAATTTCTTCATACATAAACAGTACTTCTAAGTATGTATTTGTCTCTGTAGTGCCTTTAGATCTGTGATGTCATCATGTTGTTTTCGTTTTTCCTTTTTTGGGGGGATAGTCACAGCTGGCAGCACTCAGGGGTTAGTTACTCCAGACTCTACCTACGCTCAGAAATCGCTCCTGGCAGGCTCAGGGTACCATATGAGATGCCGGGATTCGAACCACCATCCTTCTGCATGCAAGGCAAATGCCCTACCTCCATGTTATCTCTCCAGCCCTATGATGTTTTCTTCATCTCCAATCCTATTTTATGGAGAAATTTTTGTCATTCATTACTTAATAAATTTGATATGTATCTTTGTATTTTGATTTTGAAATATTGTGAAATGATTAGAATAGGCATGGTTATATTTACCATCTCATAAACATAATAAAAGAAAAAATAAAAATACGCTTGTTCTGAAAACTCTGAGGATTTACAATGCTATTAAGTATAGCCATCATGTTATATATCACACCCCTATACTTATTTATACCATAACTGGTGATTTATAGTTTTGCATCTTCTTTTTCCAACTCTTCTTTCCAGTTTCACCCTTGCCTCTGAAAACAACAAATCTTAGCCTTTTATTGGATTTATTCCTCCTTTCTACACCTCTCTTTTTAATATTTCTGAGGATGAGATCAGATAGTATGTCTTTCTCTGAAAGACTTACATCATTTAATACAATACCTCCAAGTTTCACCCATGTCGTCAGAAAAAGTGGAATTTCCATAATTATATCTTTTTGATGAAAATATGACATTCCTTTGAAATCATTAGATGGATTAACTTTATTTTACAAAGGACAATAGTTTACTTAGGATTAATCCACTGCTATATAATACCTTTGGTATGTATGATACTTGACCCATGTGCTCAGAGGAAAGAACACTAGAATAAATATGATTTTTCTTCATTATTATTACTTTTAATCATTTTGTTTTTGAATCAAGCTCAATGGTATTGAGGGCTTACTCCTAGATGTATGCTTAAAGGTTACTCTAAAAGTGCTCTGGTGATTACTTTTGTTCTGGGGATAAATATAAGATAAGATGGGGCCAGAGTAGTGGTGCCTTGTACATGCTAAACTAAAACGGGACTATGGTTCTATCTCCCGGCATCCCATATGGTCCTCCAAACCAGAAGTGATTTCTGAATGCAGAGCCAGGAGTAACCTGAGTGTCATCGGATGTGACCCCAAAACAAAACAAAACAAACAAAAAATAAGATAGCAAGTGCCCTACCTTCTCAACTATCTCTGGGCCCAAAATGTGATTATTTTGGAATTCTTATTCCATAAACACCATTTCTAGTTCTATGACTTTGGACCAACCATGAACTCTCTCTAAAACTTTTTTATTAGAATGGAAGTCATGATTTATTTCTATTGTCTATTTTCTATTTTTAATTAATCTTTTGTTTATTTTGTAAGGACTACATGAAATAATTTATACCTTAAAAGTTGTCAAGTACCAAACTAATTGAAAAATTAGATTAAAATTAATACTTAAGAATTTTAGGTTAACTAAAATAAAATTTAATATTCAAATTTATTTAGACTACATTTTATTGCTGGCTTTATTATTTCCTCGGTCAAATTTATAGCAATTTACTTTGCAGGTCATTGTTGGAGATAATAAAACTTATCCATGTCTTCTGAAAAGTAGAACATAGTAATGAATAGGTAAGCTAGAGGCCTGAGCATTATGAAAATTATATTTTTCAAGTTGTGAATCTTATTATAAAGAAGATAGGTTGTCTATCTTTCTTTTGTGTGTGTGTGTGTGTGTGTGTGTGTGTGTATGTGTGTGTGTGTGTGTTTTTGAGCCACATCCAACTATGCTTAGGGGTTACTCCTGGCTTTGCACTCAGGATTCAATCCTGGCTGTGCTCAGGGGAATATATGGAATGACAGTGATTGAACTGATTGGCCACCAGCAAGGCAAGTGGCTTACCCACTGTGCTGTTTCTCAGGTCCCATACAGTATTACTTTAACAATGTTTATATGATTTATTAGTAATAATTTATCTTTTATTTATGTTACTTATATTATTTTCTATTTAACTTGCATACTGTTGTCTCAACACTACACCCTTAAACCCTTAACCATCTACACCAGTCTGTACACCAATGTTGCCTCATAAAATTTTAGGGGGCTAAGGTGCTAGCTTAAAGGTCAGGAGCAAAATATGTTGTATATGGGAACTTCAGGATTGATCCCAGCAGACATGGTACCCAGGCACTCCTAGGAGATACCCCCAAATATTTCATTTATCCAGTCATCTGTCAGTGGCCTGTTGAGTTGTTTCCAGATTTTTTCTATTATAAATAGCACAGGAATGAACAATGGGTATACATATGTATTTTCAAATTAGTGTTTTTCTTTTCATTAGAAGTTATCTCAAAGTAGAATTGTTGGATCATATGTAGTTTTTCTAGTATTTAAGAAAATAAAACTACTATTTTCCATGTTGGCTGAATCACTTTACAATTCCACCAACATTGTATAAGGATTTTGTTTTCGTTCATGTTCCCATTAGCACTGATTTATGGTATTTTTAATATGGACTGTTCTAATAGGTGGGAGGTGACATATCTTTATTATAACTTTCATTGGACTAATAGTATGTGATGACATTTTTTTCATGGTTTTTTCAAATCATCTGTATGCCTTTTTTGGAGAATAGTTTGTTTAGTTCTTATTTTTTTGATTGAGTTACTTGCCTATTTTGATTGTTCCATTTACTAAGTGCTTTACCTATCTGTTCACCTTTGTGCTCTCAATTCTATTTCATTGTTTGGCTCATAAACTTGCTTGTTATATTATTTTGTAATTTAAAATTAGGGAACAAAGTCCTCCCACCTCCATTTTTTCTGAGTATTGATATAGCTATTGGAGAGGTTAGTAGTTTTGTGTAAACTTCAGTAGTACTTATTTTATATACTTGAAAAATGCTACTGGGATATTAACAGAAATTGTACTAACCCATTTAGCCCATTTTTAGGATGGCTATTTTATTTTATTGTTTTTTTTTTTTTTGTGGGGGAGTCCACATGATGATTAACAGTACTTAAATTCTAATCTGCACCACTAATCACTCCTGGTAAAGTTTGGAGGAACATATAGGATGCCAGGAATTAAATGTCACCCATGTGAAAAGCAAATTTATTAACTGTTATACTATCATTCAGGAAGGCCCATATGGTTATTTTTATTAGCATTAAATAGATTTCAATTTTCCTGTATTCATTTCTTTTAATCGTGACTTATAGACTTAAGTTTTATACACCCTTTATTTATAAGGTCGATTCCACAACATTTTAAACATTGGGATGCCATTTTAAATGTGATATTTTTAAACTCTTTTATTCTTCTAGCTTATTCTTCACATAAATAAATCCAACATATTTTTGTATATTAATGTTAGGCTGCTACTTTGCATAATGGCTTACTCTTTCCAAGAGTTTTATTTGTAACATTTTAAAGTGTTTATTTCCATATATAATATATCTAAAAAGTCATTTTTGTTGAGTGCCTTCTATTCCTATTTGGTTGAGAAGTTATAATAAATGTAGATGTTGAGTCTTTCCAAATACTTCTCTCTCTCTCTCTCTCTCTCTCTCTCTCTCTCTCTTTCTCCTGTTTCTCTCTCTCCTGTCTCTCTCTCTATTTCTCTCTCATGTGTGCGTATCTCTGTGTGTACAATCAAATAAACTGATGTGCATGTGCATATTTTTGTCATCCTTGTATTCGTGAAATAAACATACTTGTTTCTGATATATAATCTTTCTTTGGAGGATACAGGTGAGAAAAACTCAGAGTCTCAAAGCAAAGCAATTCATCAACCACTGAGTTATATCCCTGACCCAAATTATCATAAATATTTTGTTGAATTTATTAGCTAGTTTTTTATTTTTGCATTCATATTTACTAGGGATATTGAACCATAACTTCCTCTTCCATTAGGTTTTGGTATTAAGGTAATATTGGCCTCACATAAATCACTTGGGATAACTCCTGCTTTTTCAGTTTTAAGTAGACTATATAATAAATTCTTTTTGATTGTTGGTAGATTTCACAAGCAAAACCCATCTGCATCTTGTTTGATATAGTGGGTAGACTTTGATTACTGTTTCAATGTTCTAGCTTGAAATTGGCCTATAATTATATTGCTGTTTTCTCTTTATTTAATCTACGAGGTTTTCAGTTATCCAAATTTGTTTATTTTTTTCTAACTTCTACAATTGATTTCCATAAAATTGTTCATAGTAGTTTTGTGACTTATTTTGTATTTATTTGGTACCTACAATTTTCCCTTTTTTATCTCCAATCCTATGTATTAGAGGTATCTCTTTTCCTTTCATAATGATGCTGGTTAAGATTTTGTTAGGGTTTTAATTTTATCTTTTGAGGATCCATTTTTTGGTTTTATTTATCTTTTGAATACTTTTATTTTGTTTATATTTCTAGTCTAACTTTTTATTTCCTTCTGCTGAATTTATATTTGATTTATTATTTATTCTAGTCTTTTGGAAAGTATAATTACATTCCTCAAGTGAGACTTTTCTTCTCTTATTATTTTCAGTGGTGCTTTCTACTCTTGGGACCAGAAACAAATCCAAGTGATACTTGGCGGTGCAGTACTGATGGCTCCATGCCAACATGTAGTAATGAGATTCTGCTTAGACCTAGTGGTGTTGGGAGTCACCAGAGTTATCCCATTGGTGTTTAGGGACTCACAGGGTTATACTCATTTGTTTTTGGCAGGCTTTGTGATACTAAGGATTGACTTCAAGCTTTACAATACTCATCCCTTTCAAGTGTCTCCCCAGCAAAGATTTTTCTTGTTTTTTTACACAATAAGTCATATCGCTATGAACTTTCCTGTTGGTATTGCTATTTCTATGTTACATACGCTTTGGTAGCTTGTTAATTTGTTTCCTGGATTTTTTTTTCTAGTTGTTCAATAATTTTTTTAGTGGTATGTTGTTTAGTTTTGTAATGTTTGGTTTTGTCCCCAGCTTTGTTTTATTGTTGATTTCTAGTATTACACTATTGTGATATTAATAGTTATTCATTATGATTTATAGTTTCATGACTGTTTTGGTATATTTTTGGTTTCAACATGTGTTTTATCTTTGAAATTGTTTCATGTACACTAGAATGGAATGCATGTTTATATTTTGGGAGTGGATAACATGCACTTGTTTTGCAATGCCTAATTAGTCTTGCTCTTCATTTAAGCTGTTGTTTCATTATTAATTTTATATCTGGTTGATCTTTTGCTTCAATATAATGTATTGGTCAGATATTTTACTACAAACATATTGCTGTTGAAGTCTCTCATTACTCTCTATTTCTGCTAGTTCTTGCTTTATAAATTACATATTCATGAACATATGTTACTAAGAGTCAAAATATCTATATATACCTATATATCCTTTCATTACTCATTTTATAATGTCTATTGCATTTTCTCACTACATTTTGTTAGTTGAAATCTATTTTATCTAATATAAGTATGGATATACCTACATTTTCTTGTCTACCATTTTCATTTGTCTTTTGTTTTTATTTTTTATTTATTTATTTAATTATTTATTTATTTTTGTTTTGGGGGGCCAAACCCGTTGACGCTCAAGGGTTACTCCTTGCTATGCGCTCAGAAATCACTCCTGGCCTAGGACCTATATGGGACGCCCGATGATCGAACCGCAGTCCATCCTAGGCTAGGTTGGGCAAGGCAGACACCTTAGATCTAGCCCCACTGCTCTGGTCCCTGTCTTTTGTTTTTAAAACTTTTAACACAATCCTAGTTTAGTCATAGTGTTCAAGTTGTTGTCCTGTAAAAAGCTTTAGTATGTGTTTTTTATTTTAGAATTTTGAGTCTAACGTAGTGATGCTCAGGGCTTATATCTGGCCCTGAATTCAGTAATTACTATTAGAGTTGCTCAGGATTAATATGGGGTGCTGAAGATCTAACTTAGTTGATCCTTTACAAGAGAAGTACCCTACCAACTGTATTATCACTCCTACCTGCTCACTCTATGACTTTTGAATGCTGAGTTTAGGTCATGACATTTAGAGGAATTATACATGTAAGTGGATTTTTTGTTGTTTTTATATATTTCTGGAACTTATTGTAGTTTATTTTTATTCACTTGTTACTCTCATTCCCTTCCCTTATATTTGATTATCTTCCTTTTGTGTAGTGATTAGATTCCATTTGCCTCTTCTTTGTTTCTTCTTCTCTCTGTTTTGAGATTAATAGTATATATAGAATATAGTTTCTAAGTTTAAATTACCCCTATTTTATTGTGGGGGGTGGGTTATACCCAACAGTGCTCATGGGTTATGCCTGGCTCTGCACTCAGAACTTCTGGCAGGCTTGGGGAACCATATGGGATGCAGGGGATCAAACCAATGTTGACCATGTGCAAGGCAAACCCACTGTGCTGTTGCTCTAGCACCTAGATCCCATTTTTAATTGAAAGTTAATAAATTATTTCATGAACATTTATATTAATCTCTTCCTTTCCCACACAGTATGTTTTTTTTTTTTTTTACTATTTTGCTACTTCCAAATAAGATTTTACTTCCAGTGCTGCAGGGATTATACAACTGGTTAGGCAGGTACTTTGCTGCCAGCATCCTATCAAGGTTCAATCTCCTATGAATTCTGAGCCTTCCCAGGAGTGACCTGTGAGTAAAGACCAGCTAGGGATAATCCATAAGCAAGATAGGTGTGCACAAAAAAATAAAACAGTTTTTTCTTCCATTTTATAGAGTCTCCTTTATTATTTCTTTCAGAGTATATTTATTGACAATGAATTTCTTAGTTACTGACACTAGAGCTTTTTGTCATTCCTTCAAAGGTAAATAAAATGTAGATGGGTAGAGTATTCCTGGTGGTTATAGGAGATCTTTTTCATGTAATATTTGAATATATCCTACCATTTACTTATGATCTGTGGAGTTTATGTGGAAAAATTTATCAAGAGTTTTCTGAGAGTTATGTGTTCTTTTAGTATTATTTATCTCTGACTCATGGAATTTTAATTACAATGTCTATTTGTATGCTTCTGTTTGGGCTATATTGTTTATAACTCTTTAAACTTCCTGCATTTGGCAATCTATTGCTATTAGGTCGGGAAATTATTTTTGCTATTATGTCTTCAGAGAAGAACTCTGACCCCCTTTTCTTCTCTTTTAAGAATCTCTGTGATGCAAATGTTATTTCTCTTGATGCAAACTGGAAGGACTTTCCTATGTGAGGGCCACAAAGTGCTTTCTGCCTGTAAGTGTATGCATAGCTTTCTTGGTTGCAGTAAGATGTAAACTTACATTTGTTTTTAATTCTACAAAATTTTATGTGTCTCTTAGGCCCCTGGTACTGAAAGTCACTAAGATGCCACTCTGACTGTTAGTTTTTCTCTAAAGTTTCTTGAGTCCTATTTTGTTGTTTTAAGTATAGAATTGTAGGGTTTGGATTTTTTTGTGTACTGTGCAACCTACTACCTGTGTATTCTTGAAGGCAAAATGCTGCTGCTTAGATATATCTCATTTTTGTAGCTTTCCTGTGCTGAGGTTGTCTTCTTGTGAAGGTGTTTCTATCTCTTATCTATCTGAGAATATTTATTATGTTCTTTTGCTGTGATATTAATTAGCTTTGATTGCCTTTATGTAGATTAACCCAAGTTCTGGTGCACATTCTTCT